>NW_020526734.1:0-21726 GCF_003368295.1 Carassius auratus
TCAGAATTGTGCTCTGCTTTTAACCCATCCAAAGTGCGCACACACACAGAGCAGTAAACACCACACACACTGTGAACACACACCCGGAGCAGTGGGCAGCCATTTATGCTGCGGCGCCCGGGGGGCAGTTGGGGGTTCAGTGCCTTGCTCAAGGGCACATCAGTCGTGGTATTGAAGGTGGAGAGAGAACTGTACATGCACTACCCCCTACAATTCCTGCCGGCCCAAGACTCGAACTCACAACCTTTCGATTGCGAGTCCGACTCTCTAAAAGTCATAATTGAAGTAGAAATGTGTGTGTGTGTTTGATGCATGAAAACAATGATCATTAGTTCTCACGTCAGGCACACACGTTTGAGCTTCTGTTTACCATATTTAATGTGCATAAGATAATATAAAAATATAATGTACTTTTCAAGGTGAAATACAGTTGTAAGTAGTAAAAAGTATTGTTTTTTCTTCAGAAATTTAAAAGTAAAAGTACAAGTTGTGAGTTTAAATTGTACTTGAGTAAAGTACAAATCCCCCAAATAATACTTAAGTACAGTAATCAAGTAAATTTACTCAAGTATTTTACACCTCTGCTGATTGTTAAAGAATCTGATGCTGACTGGGGTCCCAATGCCAATTGTCCTACTTCCTGAAGGATGAAGACATGCGTGGTGCACCATTAAGTTCTCTCGTATCTGTAGATTCACTTATAGGCAGTATTCATGCAGTTATATCATTTGATTTTGAACAGTTAAAATTGTTTGCTTTTAACATGACAGCTCGAGATGGAGGATCCCCGCCAATGAGCTCTGAAGTGACAATAACTATCAATATTCAAGATCAGAATGATAACGCTCCTCAGGTTCTGTATCCAGTACAGACCGGCGCTTCTGTGGTGGCTGAGATTGTGCCTCGTGCTGCAGATGTTGGATATCTGGTCACTAAAGTGGTGGCTCTTGATGTGGACTCTGGACAGAATGCCTGGCTCTACTATAAACTACAGAAAGCTACAGACAGAGCGCTGTTTGAAGTGGGTTTAAAGAATGGAGAAATTAGACCTTTTATTTAGTTATCACACTGGCTGCTGTTTCTTTCTTCTCAACATGCGTGGTTGTCATAATATCCGTCAAGATCTACAGATGGAGAATCTCGCTTCTTATATCAGTCCAATCTGAGGACAGACACAGGAGTCACTGGAACTCTGCAGCATGGGGATAATTATGAAGTGTGCATGATGACTGAGTCGAGAAAGAGTGACTACGTTTTCTACACTGGGTGGGCAGAAATGTTTTAGTGGTTGACCCGAGTTTCACTGAGATGATGCAGCTCCAATGAAGGAAATAACATGCATGAAATATTAGCAACAAGAATGGTAATATCCAGCATGAATGGATTTATGCATAGACGCATTAAAAATAATAGTAATATTAATTACTATTAGCTGGTTCAAGTGTGTTTAATTAGGGTTGGAGCTAAACTCTAAAGGACACTGGCAATCTAGAACCGAGTTTGGAGCTGTAGGGTCAATTTATTTTTATGTACTTTATTTACATTTTATTTACTTTATAATCCTGCTGTTGCTGACATTATGTCTGTGGTCAAAAATTAAAATAACTGATGGCCTTGGCACAGCGCGCGCGCGCGGCACACACACACACACATAAAGCTTGCTTGCGCGTGGTGAAGGCTAGAAAGTATATGTTTGGCTCTACTGGGCATGCATACATAAATACAGCGAAATTTTGTTCATGCTGTAGGGCTTGCAAAGACTAGTGGCGTTGTCGGAAACAATCGACTACTGCAGCATGCATTAACCATATTGCATACAAAGTGTTTGGAAGTACGACGTGAATTGTAGGATTACAATATCGCGTGGAGCTGTTACTTTCTATGACCTTATATATTTTGCATGTAAAAATAAAATATGTAATGTAATAATTAGGGTTGTGCCTCAAGCCGAATAACTTATTCGGAATTGCACGGATAATGGCTTCAAAAACGAATATTGATTAGGAATAATTCTGCCTGAATACTCGGCTGAAGCTGGCACAGTCTGGTGTTTGCTAGATAACAGTTGAGTCATGAGATCAACGCAATATTATACAGACCTCTAAAGTCACAAGTGTGAAGTGAATGAATGTAAATTTATGAATGAAAAAAAACGCAAATCAAACACCGCATTGCTGTTGCCTCTCCGTGCATCTATCAGAAATCAGAGCTTTGCAAGAGTAATTTCACCTATAATAATACATCATACATTTTTTTATATTTTTTTATGTATTTAAAAGGCAATGATTTAAAGCTTAGGCTACGATATGATACGAATGAATGGAATAAGCACAGTGCGCTCACCAATCAAACAGCTGCGCTGCAAACCAAACCAGCTCTCTCTCTCAAGAATAGGCTAATAATCAGCTTAGATACAGATACATTTTCTACTTGTCCTACATGTTTGCATCTTTATCTTTTGCTGGTTTGCGTGGCATGTACGCATTTGTTAGTGAAGTTCACTAAACATTATACTAGCTTAAAGAGTTCTGCGTAATGAAAATGTGCACATTGAATTAATTCAGTCGTGTTCAAATTATCACCAAACTTTTGTCATGACATCTCTCTGCTTGCATGATAAATATTATTTTAGAAATTATCAATTATTTTAATTTAACACGACATACTTGTTCAGTGATATAGAAAAAAAAAGGATAAAAAGTCATAACGTTCTTATCAAGTAACTGTACGACGTTGTATCCGAATCCAGATATTAAAAATGTTGTGATTGTTACAGATGCAAATACTGGCTGTTAAGATAAGCCAAGCTAAGCCAAGATTGAGAAACAGCTGATCATAGCTGTACAAGGATAGCCTTTTTTAAAATGAATTTATCAGCAGAGCTACTGCAAGGGATTTTTTGTGCTGCAAATCCATTTATTCTTCCTGAAACTTTTGCGTCTTCATGGAGAGCAAATCATGGTTGCCGAACAGAAGCAGACGACACTGGAGGGCAAGCGTAGGGTTCAGGCTACAGAGTGCTTTGGGGAAAAAAAGAGAAAGCAGCGCGCCTAGCGTTTTCCACACGTTTTCAGTTGCGACATCGTGGAAATGTGGTTTTGTTTTAAAGACGAATTAGACATTCTAGTCATTATTAAATTCTCCGGGTGCTGTTCATGGTGCTGAAATGGTTCACGGTATCCTCTTTTTGTCTGTTACCGATTAAAACAGCCTGTCTCACATAAGGCAGTTTCTTCTACTTTTCTCCTTCTTCTTATTGTGGTATTGATGTCATAATTTTGGTTTGTAATAGTCGTGTTTAAGGCTGTTGGTCTTGTATTTGCGTCTTTAAAGCTCTGAGTGCCGCTGTTGATTAACATCTGAGTAGAGCGCTACTTTCTTCAGTAGTCTGTATTGCTAGTCACTTACTGATGTGTCTGTACGTTGGACAAATGCAGCGGGGTTTCTTTTCGATGGAAAGAAAATGAATGCTTTATTGCGGATTTAGGATTTTAATGGCTTTTCTTACTTGTTCCCACTTCATTTGATGAAACAGCTTCTCAGGATGATTTTCTTAAGGTTATTGAGAAATTTACACAATCAATGGATGGTTTCCGCACATTCAAAATGGCAGTTTGTGTTGTTCATTCTCTGCGTTTATGGAGTGGATGTCGTATATTGCAATGCGAGATATTCCATCCCGGAGGAAATGCCAGAGGGATCATTCGTTGGAAACATCGCCAAGGATCTGGGGATAGAGATAAGTAGACTCATATCTGGAAAAGCTCGCGTCGTAACAAAGGGCGGACGACAGTATGTCGATCTGAGCAGAGACAAAGGGACTCTAGTAGTTAAAGAAAGGATAGATCGGGAGGAGCTCTGTAAACAGATGACGCCTTGCAGCTTCAGCTTTGATCTTATTGTTGAAAACCCTATCCAGCTACATCGAGTCACAGTTGAGGTGCAAGATATAAACGATAATGCTCCGTTATTTCCGAAAGAGAATGTTAATTTGAACATTGCCGAAAATGCGGTTTTAGGAGCTCGCTTTCCTTTAGACAGCGCTATAGATACAGATGTAGGTCTAAATGGTATACAGAGCTATAAACTACACCCAACTGATAATTTTAAACTGGAAGTTCATAGTCAGACCGATGACAACAAATACATTGAGATGGTTTTACAACGAGAACTAGACCGAGAGGAGCGCGGTGAGATTCAATTGGTTCTTTTGGCAAATGATGGTGGATCCCCTCAGAAATCAGGCACTGTAAAAATCTACGTTACTGTTCTGGATGCCAATGATAATGCCCCGGTGTGTAAACAGTCAGTATTTAAAACTGAAGTTAGAGAAAATGCACCTGCTGGTACTGTCATAGGTACCATTAGTGCTGCTGATGCTGACGAAGGTGTAAATGGCCATGTTTCCTATTCCTTCGCTGTTGCAAGCAAAGAAGCAAGTGAGCTTTTTGGGATGAGCTCAGATACAGGTGAGATTAGACTTCTTAATAATTTAGATTATGAATCTCAAAACAGATTTCAATTAAATATTAATGCAAGAGATAAAGGAGGCCTGTCGGATACTTGTAAAATTGTTATAGATGTAATTGATGAAAATGACAACTCTCCAACCATACAGCTGATGTCGTTCTCAAACACTCTTCCTGAAAATTCCCCAGTGGGAACAACCATAGCCGTAATTAACCTAGAGGACGCAGATTCTGGTAAAAATGGCCTTGTTCAATGCTCAATAAATAAAATATACCGTTTAAAATTGAGTCATCTCTAGCAGAATATTACACTTTGGTTACTGATGATATGCTTGATCGAGAAAGTCTTGCTGAATATAATGTGACAATATCGGTATCAGACCAAGGAAGTCCTCCGCGACACGCAAACAAAACGCTTAATTTAAAAGTATCAGACGTCAATGACAATCCTCCAAAATTCGAGTTTGAGGAATATAAAACATTTGTTAGTGAAAATAATTTTCCTGGTCTCACTATACTGACTGTTAAAGCAAATGATGCTGACTGGGGTCCAAATGCGCAATTGACCTACTTCCTGAAGGATGAAGACATGCGTGGTGCACCATTAAGTTCTCTCGTATCTGTAGATTCGCTTACAGGCAGTATTCATGCAGTTAAGTCATTTGATTTTGAACAGTTAAAATCGTTTGCTTTTAACGTAACAGCTCGAGATGGAGGATCCCCGCCAATGAGCTCTGAAGTGACAATAACTATCAATATTCAAGATCAGAATGACAACGCTCCTCAGATTCTGTATCCAGTACAGACCGGTGCTTCTGTGGTGGCTGAGATTGTGCCTCGTGCTGCAGATGTTGGATATCTGGTCACTAAAGTGGTGGCTGTTGATGTGGACTCTGGACAGAATGCCTGGCTCTCCTATAAACTACAGAAAGCTACAGACAGAGCGCTGTTTGAAGTGGGTTTACAGAATGGAGAAATAAGAACTGTGCGACAAGTGACTGATAAAGATGCTGTCAAACAAAAACTGACTGTTGTTGTGGAGGATAACGGACAGCCCTCTCGCTCAGCTGTGGTCTCCATTAACGTGGCTGTGGCTGACAGCTTTCCTGAAGTGCTGTCAGAGTTCACAGACTTTACGCATGGAAAACAGTATGACGAGAACCTGACATTTTATTTAGTTCTCGCTCTGGCTGCTGTTTCTTTCTTATTTATCACATGCGTGGTTGTGATAATATCAGTCAAGATCTACAGATGGAGACAATCTCGCTTCTTATATCAATCCAATCTGCCTGTTATACCGTACTATCCATCGCATTACGCAGACACAGGAGTCACCGGAACTCTGCCGCACGGTTATAATTATGAAGTGTGCATGACGACTGACTCGAGGAAAAGTGACTGTAAGTTTTCTACACTGGGTGGGAAGAATGTCTTAGTGGTGGACCCGAGTTTCACTGAAACGATTCAATGCGCAATGAAAGACACACACTTCTTAGAAGATCCCGAGTCAGCAGAAATGGTAAGATCGCTGGTTCTTAAAACGTCTGAAGTATTTTTATTTTTTATTTTAGTTTTTTTAAGAAGGGCTGTTAGACCGTATTACATATGTAACTGCTCAAAAAAATCTAAGTTAAGATTAGTTTTTATAACTAAAACATAGTTTTACTGCATTTTAATTTCCATATATTTTTCAATATATTTTTAACAGTTGAAGTCTTAAAGTATTACTGTTCTTTTTTATTTTTTTGTTTGCTGGACTCGGTCCAGACCAACGAGAACATTTGGCGAGTCCAATGGCCAAGTCCGAGACTATTCCGAATGCAAACCAACGAGTATTTTTATTTTTATTTTTATTTATTTGCTCTTATTTGAATTTTATTTTCCCTAATTAGGAAAAATGACAGGTTATTTATTTTTGCTTTACTCGGTGTACTAAAGAAGAACATTTATGTTAAATTTAGAAGGCTTTTGCTTGTTTAATGATATACAGTTCTGTCGGGATACTTTATTCTGTTTTATGTTTGCTGAAATCAATTCACAGATTCACCTTCCATAGTTTTAATAACTGTCGTTTCTCAATTTCAACTCTAAGGGCCGCTGTTGATTTGTAGAAACGCATGTAGGCGATCGCCTGTGGTTGCTGGAGTTGTGCTGATGCTGGTAGGAGATCGTGTAGGAGACTAAAGAGAGTCGATGAATGGAGACAGTCACTGGCTGATAACAAACGAACTGGATGCATATGTTGATATTTCAGTTGCTGAAAATCTTATAGGCCTACAGTTTGTAATTTGAATACTTAATTTATATAAAAAAATGTTTTTGATTACAGTATATAGGAGGATTAATTGTTTCCAATCGCAAGGACAGTCACTGGATCTTGTTTTCTTATGGAGGGTGTTTTTCATCATGGCTGCTTGTTCGATCTCAAATATAAACGCACAGATTCGTTACTCCGTTCCAGAGGAAATGAAGAAAGGGTCGCTGATTGGGAATATAGCTCATGATCTTGGTCTGGATGTTCAAAGACTGCGCTCGGGTCGAGCTCGTATCGTGTCTGGCGACAGCACTGAGTACGTAGAGCTGAAATCAGACAAAGGGATTTTGGTTGTAAAGGAGAGAATTGACCGAGAGCAGCTTTGCGCTGAAACCACTCCGTGCAGCTTCACATTTGAAATAATACTTGATAATCCAGTGGAACTACATCATGTCACGGTGGAAATACTGGATGTAAACGATCACGCGCCAGCATTTCCTAAAGATATAATTCATTTTGAAATAAGTGAATCGGCCACTCCTGGATCTCGTTTTCAACTGGGAAGCGCAGATGATCCTGATGTGGGTGTTAATTGTATTCAAAATTACATCATATCACAGAACGATAATTTTGTTTTAAAACAGCACGCACGACAAGGTGGGGTCAAATATGCTGAAATGGTCCTCCAAAAACCTCTAGATAGAGAGCAGGATCCACGATTGTTTCTCATTGTCACAGCAATCGATGGAGGTAACCCTCGGAGATCAGGTAACGTAAAAATAGAGGTAAATGTACTAGATGCAAATGACAATGCGCCAGTATTTAACCAGTCAGTTTACAGAGCAACAATAACAGAAACTTCGCCCATTGGAACTTATATAACTACAGTTAATGCAAGTGATGCAGACAGTGGAACAAATAGTTTGGTCTCGTATAGTTTTACGAACATGAAAGTCATTGGCCATATTTTTACATTGGATGAACGCACTGGTGTAATAACACTATCTGGCATTCTTGACTACGAAAAAGCAAAGAAATACGAAATTGATATAGAAGCAAAGGACCAAGGCGGCTTAGGAGACTCTGCTAAAGTCATAATTGATTTAACTGATGTAAATGATAATACGCCAACAATCAGTGTTATGTCATTTTTTACCCCAGTCAGTGAGGATTCACCTCCAAGCACCACTATTGCTATTTTCAGTGTGAAAGATGTAGATGCGGGAGATAATGGCCACGTTATTTGTGCAATTGATAGAAATATTCCATTTAAACTTCTGTCCTCATTGCGGAATTATTACACTTTAGTCACTGATGCTGCTTTAGATCGTGAACGTGTGGCAGAATATAATATCACTATCACAGCTACAGATTCAGGGTCTCCTGCGCTTTCTAGTCAGAAAACTTTAAATCTTAAAGTATCAGATGTTAATGACAATCCTCCCAGGTTTCAAAAGAGTGTTTACACTACATATGTTAATGAAAACAATCAACCTGGTTTGTCCATATTTACTCTGAGTGCTCAAGATCATGACTGGAACCAGAACGCTCGTATTTCATATCTTCTAGATGAGACTACAGTGGGAGGATCCCCTGTTTCCTCTTTTATATCAGTAAATGCTGACAGTGGAGTGGTTCACGTGCTGCGCGGTTTTGACTACGAGCAAATGAAAAATGTTCGTGTTTGTGTGAAAGCGCAAGACGGAGGCTCTCCGCCCCTCAGCACTAATGTGACTTTGGAAATTATAATCCAAGATCAGAATGATAACGCTCCTCAGGTTCTGTATCCAGTACAGACCGGTGCTTCTGTGGTGGCTGAGATTGTGCCTCGTGCTGCAGAGGTTGGATATCTGGTCACTAAAGTGGTGGCTGTTGATGTGGACTCTGGACAGAATGCCTGGCTCTCCTATAAACTACAGAAAGCTACAGACAGAGCGCTGTTTGAAGTGGGTTTACAGAATGGAGAAATAAGAACTGTGCGACAAGTGACTGATAAAGATGCGGTCAAACAAAAACTGACTGTTGTTGTGGAGGATAACGGAAAGCCCTCTCGCTCAGCTGTTGTCTCCATTAACGTGGCTGTGGCTGACAGCTTTCCTGAAGTGCTGTCAGAGTTCACAGACTTTACGCATGAAAAACAGTATGACGATAACTTGACCTTTTATTTAGTTCTCGCACTGGCTGCTGTTTCTTTTTTATTTATCACATGCGTGGTTGTCATAATATCAGTAAAGGTCTACAGATGGAGACAATCTCGCTTCTTATATCAGTCCAATCTGCCTGTTATACCGTACTATCCACCGCATTACGCAGACACAGGAGTCACCGGAACTCTGCCGCACGGTTATAATTATGAAGTGTGCATGACGACTGACTCGAGGAAGAGTGACTGTAAGTTTTCTACACTGGGTGGACAGAATGTTTTAATGGTGGACCAGAGTTTTGCTGAGACGATGCAGCGCGCAATGAAGAAAAATGAACTTTTAGAAGATTCCGGCGAGTGTCCCGAAATGGTAAGATCACCTATTATTTAAAAATTAAATTAAAAATTAAAATTGAATATAGTCATTGTGATATGGAAATTACATTGAATAAATTTTGTTGTATTAATATCGGACAACCTTTTGCATTATGCCTGTATAAAATTAGTATACAATAAGATATTTTTTCAATATCTGAAATTAAGTTTTTTTTTTACATCATTTAATAAATGTTAATATTATTAAAACACGTTTGTTCATAATGCGTTATTCATACATTTTAGAAACAATATTACATCTGAAAAACATTAAACTGTTATAATAAACGCTATAAAATAGTAATCATTCTGAGTTCATGATTCCTAAAGCATTAACTAATGTTAAGGAATTTGGCCTTACCGGAAAATGTTACCTTAAGTCGTGATTAATTTTAATGTCTGTTATGTCCATAAAACTTGTGATCTGTCGCACTGCATTAATTCACTCTTGCACAATACCTTGCTTTAAAGTGATTAAGAATTTATTTTAACTAGCAAAGAAATAATGTTTTTTTTTCTTATATTTCTGTAGTAAAATATACAGTTACATTAAAAATATACGAGACACGTGGAATGTTATTTGATATATGGTTGTTCATTATTGTTCATTTTAGTTATTGTTGAGGTCTATTGACTGAATTTAATTATATTTCTAAGACATTTCAAAGCTTCTGTTAGTGTCGTTTCTCGTTCTAAACTCTAAGGGCCGCTGTTGATTTGTAGAAACGCATGTAGGCGATCGCCTGTGGTTGGTGGAGTTGTGCTGATGCTGGTAGGAGATTGTGGAGGAGACTAAAGAGAGTCCATGAATGGAGACAGTCACTGGCTGAAAACAAGCAAACTAGATGTATTTGTGGATATTTTGAATGCGGAACATCATCTACATTTTGTAATTTGAATACGTCACTTACAAAAAAAATGTTTGTTATTAGATCATGTAGAATGATGAATTGTTACAAATCGCAAGGACAGTCACTGGATCTTGTTTTCTTATGGAGGGTGTATTTCATCATGGCTGCTTGTTCGATCTCAAATATAAACGCACAGATTCGTTACTCCGTTCCAGAGGAAATGAAGAAAGGGTCGCTGATTGGGAATATAGCTCATGATCTTGGTATGGATGTTCAAAGACTGCGCTCGGGTCGAGCTCGTATCGTGTCTGGCGACAGCACTGAGTACTTAGAGCTGAAATCAGACAAAGGGATTTTGGTTGTAAAGGAGAGAATTGACCGAGAGCAGCTTTGCGCTGAAACCACTCCGTGCAGCTTCACATTTGAAATAATACTCGATTATCCAGTGGAACTACATCAGGTTACGGTGGAAATACTGGATGTAAACGATCACTCGCCAAGATTTCCTAAAGACGAAATTAACCTTGAAATAAGTGAATCAGCCTCGCCTGGAGCTATTTTTTTACTGGGAGGCGCAGATGATCCTGATGTGGGTATAAACGCACTACAAAATTATATTATGTCACCTAATGATTATTTTATCCTGAAACAACATTCACGTCCCGATGGAATCAAATATGCTGAAATGGTGCTTCAGAAGCCTCTAGACAGAGAGCAACATCCACGAATATCTCTCATTCTCACAGCAGTCGACGGAGGAAACCCTCAGAGATCTGGTAACATGAAAATAGATGTGAATGTACTAGATGCTAATGACAACGCGCCAGTATTTAACCAATCAGTTTACAGGGCAACCGTAGAAGAGAATTCACCTAAAGGAACTTATATTATAACTGTTAATGCTAGTGATGCAGACAGTGGCACAAATAGTTTGGTTTCATACAGTTTTGCTAATTTTAAAGGGAACATAAACGGCGTTTTTAAAATCAACGAAAAAACTGGTGCTATAACACTAAGTGGGGTACTTGATTATGAAAAAGCAAAGAAATACGAAATTGATATCGAAGCAAAAGACCAAGGTGGTTTGGGAAACACTGCAAAAGTCATAGTCGATTTAATTGATGTAAATGATAATGCACCAGTTATTAGTGTTATGTCATTTTCGAGCCCTGTCTCTGAAGACGCAATTGTTGGAACAACTATTGCAATTGTCAGTGTGAAAGATGTAGATGCAGAAGACAATGGTCACGTTGTCTGTACAACTGATATAAATACTCCATTTAAACTACAGTCTTCATTGCGGAATTATTACACTTTAGTCACTGATGCTGCTTTAGATCGTGAACGTGTGGCAGAATATAATATCACTATCACAGCTACAGATTCAGGATCTCCTGCGCTTTCTAGTCAGAAAACTTTAAATCTTAAAGTATCAGATGTTAATGACAATCCTCCCAGGTTTCAAAAGAGTGTTTACACTACATATGTTAATGAAAACAATCAACCTGGTTTGTCCATATTTACTCTGAGTGCTCAAGATCATGACTGGAACCAGAACGCTCGTATTTCATATCTTCTAGATGAGACTACAGTGGGAGGATCCCCTGTTTCCTCTTTTATATCAGTAAATGCTGACAGTGGAGTGGTTCACGCGCTGCGCGGTTTTGACTACGAGCAAATGAAAAATGTTCGTGTTTGTGTGAAAGCGCAAGACGGAGGCTCTCCGCCCCTCAGCACTAATGTGACTTTGGAAATTATAATCCAAAATCAGAATGATAACGCTCCTCAGGTTCTGTATCCAGTACAGACCGGTGCTTCTGTGGTGGCTGAGATTGTGCCTCGTGCTGCAGATATTGGATATCTGGTCACTAAAGTGGTGGCTGTTGATGTGGACTCTGGACAGAATTCCTGGCTCTCCTATAAACTACAGAAAGCTACAGACAGAGCGCTGTTTGAAGTGGGATTACAGAATGGAGAAATAAGAACTGTGCGACAAGTGACTGATAAAGATGCTGTCAAACAAAAACTGACTGTTGTTGTGGAAGATAACGGACAGCCCTCTCGCTCAGCTGTGGTCTCCATTAATGTGGCTGTGGCTGACAGCTTTCCTGAAGTGCTGTCAGAGTTCACAGACTTTACGCATGGAAAACAGTATGACGCTAACTTGACCTTTTATTTAGTTCTCGCACTGGCTGCTGTTTCTTTTTTATTTATCACATGTGTGGTTGTGATAATATCAGTAAAGGTCTACAGATGGAGGCAATCGCGCTTCTTATATCAGTCCAATCTGCCTGTTATACCGTACTATCCACCGCATTACACAGACACAGGAGTCACCGGAACTCTGCCGCGCGGTTATAATTATGAAGTGTGCATGACGACTGACTCGAGGAAAAGTGACTGTAAGTTTTCTACACTGGGTGGACAGAATGTTTTAATGGTGGACCAGAGTTTTGCTGAGACGATGCAGCGCGCAATGAAGGAAAAAAACCTCCTAGAAGATGCAGAATCGTCTGAAATGGTGAGACCATCTAAAATATTGTTAATATAATATAATATAATATAATACATTTGATTTCAAATGAAATAGTTAGGTTATGGTAAGCTTAGAAGACCTTAATTGTAATTTTTGACGGAAAACAAGAAACAAGCCAAGTCTTAAAAATAGGGATTATAAATGGGTTTACAGAATATATATATATATATATATATATATATATATATATATATATATATATATATATATATATATATATATATATATATATATATATGATTCGCATTCTCATCAGTTTGGTATGATTATTTGTGCATGATTTAATGATTTGGTCTGGGGTGTTTTTTTTTTTTTTTTTTACAACTTTGAATTCTTATTGAGTCAACACACAGAAGTGCGCTTCAGTGCTGAACTATTTTTGAGTATTTGCAAATGCTATTCATCTTTATCAACTCTATGGGCCGCTGTTGGTTAACACAAATGTAGTCTACAGGAACACTTACTCATGATTCGTCACTGGCTGCTCTTGGTGAAGCTCTGATGATGCAGACTATTGCGACGGAGATCAAAGTGCGTCGATGAAGAAGAGAGTTACTGAAAAGTAGCAGATGAACAAAATTATTATTTTTTGCTATTGAACAACATCCACTGTGTAATCGGAATGCTTAAAATGGAAATTAGTATAATAAGTGCAATGCTTGTATACCAAAGGCAAATGCACACATTGGATCGTGTTTTCTTATGGAGGGTGTTTTTCATCATGGCTGCTTGTTCGATCTCAAATATAAACGCACAGATTCGTTACTCCGTGCCAGAGGAAATGAAGAAAGGGTCGCTGATTGGGAATATAGCTCATGATCTTGGTCTGGATGTTCAAAGACTGCGCTCGGGTCGAGCTCGTATCGCGTCTGGCGACAGCACTGAGTACGTAGAGCTGAAATCAGACAAAGGGATTTTGGTTGTAAAGGAGAGAATTGACCGAGAGCAGCTTTGCGCTGAAACCACTCCGTGCAGCTTCACATTTGAAATAATACTCGATTATCCAATGGAACTACATCAGGTTACGGTGGAAATACTGGATGTAAACGATCACTCGCCAAGATTTCCTAAAGATGAAATTAATCTTGAAATAAGTGAATCGGCCGCTCCTGGAGCTCTTTTTTTACTGGGAAGCGCAGATGATCCTGATGTGGGTATAAACGCACTACAAAATTATATTATGTCAGGTAATGATTATTTTATTTTGAAACAAAACTCGAACCCCGATGGAGTTAAATATGCTGAAATGGTGCTTCAGAAGCCTCTAGACAGAGAGCAACATCCACGAATATCTCTCATTCTAACGGCGGTAGACGGAGGAAATCCTCAGAGATCTGGTAACATGAAAATAGAGGTAAATGTACTAGATGCTAATGACAACGCGCCAGTATTTAACCAGTCTGTTTATAGAGCAACAATAGAAGAAAATTCAGCTAACGGAACTCACATTACTACAGTTAATGCTAGTGATGCAGACAGTGGGACAAACAGTTTAATTGCATTTAGTTTAGCTAATTTTAAGGGGAATGTAAAAAATGTTTTTAAAATTGATGAAAAAACTGGTGTTATTACGTTAAATGGTGTACTTGATTATGAAAAAGCAAAGAAATACGAATTTGGCGTCGAGGCCAAAGATCGGGGGGGTTTAGGAAATTCTGCCAAAGTCATAGTTGATTTAATTGATGTAAATGACAATGCGCCAACAATCAGTGTTATGTCATTTTTTACCCCAGTCAGTGAGGATGCACCAACGGGCACCACTATTGCTATTTTCAGCGTGAAAGATGTAGATGCGGGAGACAATGGCCACGTTGTCTGTACAACTGATATAAATACTCCATTTAAACTACAGTCTTCACTGCGGAATTATTACACTTTAGTCACTGATGCTGCTTTAGATCGTGAACGTGTGGCAGAATATAATATCACTATCACAGCTACAGATTCAGGATCTCCTGCGCTTTCTAGTCAGAAAACTTTAAATCTTAAAGTATCAGATGTTAATGACAATCCTCCCAGGTTTCAAAAGAGTGTTTACACTACATATGTTAATGAAAACAATCAACCTGGTTTGTCCATATTTACTCTGAGTGCTCAAGATCATGACTGGAACCAGAACGCTCGTATTTCATATCTTCTAGATGAGACTACAGTGGGAGGATCCCCTGTTTCCTCTTTTATATCAGTAAATGCTGAAAGTGGAGTGGTTCACGCGCTGCGCGGTTTTGACTACGAGCAAATGAAAAATGTTCGTGTTTGTGTGAAAGCGCAAGACGGAGGCTCTCCGCCCCTCAGCACTAATGTGACTTTGGAAATTATAATCCAAGATCAGAATGACAACGCTCCTCAGATTCTGTATCCAGTACAGACCGGTGCTTCTGTGGTGGCTGAGATTGTGCCTCGTGCTGCAGATGTTGGATATCTGGTCACTAAAGTGGTGGCTGTTGATGTGGACTCTGGACAGAATTCCTGGCTCTCCTATAAACTACAGAAAGCTACAGACAGAGCACTGTTTGAAGTGGGATTACAGAATGGAGAAATAAGAACTGTGCGACAAGTGACTGATAAAGATACTGTCAAACAAAAACTGACTGTTGTTGTGGAAGATAACGGACAGCCCTCTCGCTCAGCTGTGGTCTCCATTAACGTGGCTGTGGCTGACAGCTTTCCTGAAGTGCTGTCAGAGTTCACAGACTTTACGCATGGAAAACAGTATGACGATAACTTGACCATTTATTTAGTTCTCGCACTGGCTGCTGTTTCTTTTTTATTTATCACATGTGTGGTTGTGATAATATCAGTAAAGGTCTACAGATGGAGGCAATCGCGCTTCTTATATCAGTCCAATCTGCCTGTTATTCCATACTATCCACCGCATTACACAGACACAGGAGTCACCGGAACTCTGCCGCGCGGTTATAATTATGAAGTGTGCATGACGACTGACTCGAGGAAAAGTGACTGTAAGTTTTCTACACTCGGTGGACAGAATGTTTTAATGGTGGATTCGCGTTTCACTGAGACGATGCAGCGCGCAATGACGGAAGAAAACGGTCTTTCACAATTGGTAAGACGACACATTATATATTTTTCTTCAAAATTGCTTGTAGTCTCTGGGTTCTGTGATTATGTATTTCGTGGCATACTTTAATACTAATAATACTACTACTACTACTTATTATTATTATTATTATTATTATTATTATTTCTACTTTTGTGGTAATTCTGTGATACTGCAACAACATTTCAGCACCACTCACCGGACAGCGCCAATTTCCTTTTTCTTGTTTTTTTTTTTCTTTTTTTTTTAACCTACTTTGTAGTTCAGTAAAATCCCAACTTCACTTTTCAATGCTTTATTTATTTATTTGTTTTACGTTGTTTATACTTCAAAACATTTATACACACACACACACACTTTTGTAGCATTTTCAAATTGACTTACAATTTATTTAACTAATAATATACTAGTAATTCATTGCGAATTAAAATATATTGATGTTTTTATTTTTTATTTTATTTTATTTTATTTATAAGAGGCACCTAGTTAAGATTTTTTGCAAGGTTTACCGAACTTTTAGTTTGACAGATCATTTGCGTCCTGCTCTGATAAGTTCGAAACAAACTATTGCAATTCTTAGTTAAGGCTCGTAGGGCCGCTGTTGATCAACACAACACAACGCAGTCCATATGTCAGACCTATCCACAAAATCCGGTGATGTCAGAGAACAGCATAATAAAGCCTGATGTCTCGAAACAATTACTTTGTTGGATGTACTGCAGATATATATCCTGATCTTATTTTAGTTTTCTTGTCGGGGCTGGGGTTTTACGTGTAACATCCTTATTTTGTAATAAATCCGTCTGATCTTAAGGGTCTAAAGAAGGACGGGAAATGGCCAGCTTTGTAATGTGGCACGCTGCAGCGGTTTTAATGATCCTGTTTCGATACTCGGTGAGAGGGCAGATCAGCTATTCCATTCCAGAAGAAATACCAAAAGGGTCGATCGTTGGAAATATTTCCCAAGGCTTGGGTTTGGATTTAAAAAGACTGAAGTCAGGGAAGGCGCGCATATTTGCTGGAGACAATAACAAATTCGTCGGACTGAATAAAGAGAAGGGCATACTTCTCACTGAGGAGAAAATAGACCGCGAGGCTCTTTGTGCTAAAACGACTCCATGTGCTTTACACCTTCAGCTGATTTTGGAAGATCCAATGGAATGGTATGATGTCACAGTGGAAATCACATAAATGATAATGATCCGAGTTTTCCTAAAGGTGAGATTACATTTGAAATAAGCGAGTCTGCTATAGTCGGAGCCAGATTCATGTTGGAAAATGCGATCGATCTGGATGTCGGATCTAACAGTCAATTGAGTTATTTACTGAAACCGACAGATCATTTTGCATTAAGTTTTCAAAGTCAAACGGATGGCGACAGAAACACGGAGATGGTGCTGCAAAAGGCTCTAGACCGTGAAAACAAAGAGCAGTTGTCCTTGTTGTTAACGGCAGTAGATGGAGGTGAGCCTCAGCTGACCAGCACTGTGCGAATAAACGTAACTGTGCTAGATATTAATGACAATCCTCCTGTGTTCAATCAAAGAGTGTACAAAGGCTCTCTTCCTGAAAATACACCTAAAAACACTGTTATCACGTCCGTCAGCGCTTCTGATGCTGATGAAGGCTCGAATGCAATTATAACTTACTACATGTCAAGCACTGGAGATGTAAATGATTTATTCATGGTTGATGGACGAAGCGGGAAAATAATCTTAAAAGGCTCAGCTGACTTTGAAAAGGCAAGTCGTTATCAACTTAACATGCAAGCACGTGACCAAGGAGGACTGTCTGATTCATGTAAAGTTATAATTGATCTCACTGATATAAACGATAACAAACCAGCAATAAGCATTGTTTCTATGTCAAACTCAATATCAGAGGAGTCTAGACCTAGCACTGTTGTTGCAATGCTAAATGTAAATGATCTTGACTCTGGGTTGAATGGCCAGGTTCACTGCTACATTAATGATAATATTCCATTTGCTATTGCGTCTTCCAGCAGTTTCTTTAGCTTGCAAACAGAGCAGGAACTGGATAGAGAGAGAGAAGCTCAGTACAATATCAGTGTAATATGTACTGATGAGGGAGTACCAGCGCTCTCCAGCAGTGTCTCTCTCCGTGTGCAAATATCAGATGTGAATGACAATGCTCCTATCTTTGAGAAAAGTCACTATGAGGCATGTGTGCTGGAGAATAACACACCTGGTCTCTCTATATTTACAATTAAAGCCAGTGATGCTGATTGGAACCAGAATGCCCGTGTTTCTTATATTCTAGAAGACAGCACTGTTAATGGAGTCTCTGTCTCATCGTATGTGTCAATTCATCCTGACAGCGGACTGATTACAGCTGTGCGCTCTTTCGACTATGAACAACTCAAAGATTTCCACTTTCAGGTAAAAAGCACAAGATGGAGGCTCTCCTCCGCTCAGCAGTAACGTGACAGTGAAATAATTGTTCAAGATCAGAATGATAACGCTCCTCAGGTTCTGTATCCAGTACAGACCGGTGCTTCTGTGGTGGCTGAGATTGTGCCTCGTGCTGCAGATGTTGGATATCTGGTCACTAAAGTGGTGGCTGTTGATGTGGACTCTGGACAGAATTCCTGGCTCTCCTATAAACTACAGAAAGCTACAGACAGAGCGCTGTTTGAAGTGGGTTTACAGAATGGAGAAATAAGAACTGTGCGACAAGTGACTGATAAAGATGCTGTCAAACAAAAACTGACTGTTGTTGTGGAAGATAACGGACAGCCCTCTCGCTCAGCTGTGGTCTCCATTAACGTGGCTGTGGCTGACAGCTTTCCTGAAGTGCTGTCAGAGTTCACAGGCTTTACGCATGAAAACACTATGACGAGAATCTGACCTTTTATTTAGTTCTCGCACTGGCTGCTGTTTCTTTCTTATTTATCACATGCGTGGTTGTCATAATATCAGTTAAGGTCTACAGATGGAGGCAATCTCGCTTCTTATTACAGTCTAAACTGCCTATTATTCCATACTATCCACCGCATTTACGCAGACACAGGAGTCACTGGAACTCTGCCGCACAGGTATAATTATGAAGTGTGTATGACAACTGACTCGAGGAAGAGTGACTGCATGTTTTCTACACTGGGTGGGAAGAATGTCTTAATGGTGGACCCGAGTTTCGCTGAAACTATGAGTCACACAATCAAGAAAAATAGTTCTATCGACGATCTCCAGTCAACAGATCCGGTAAGAAAGTTTGGAAACAATTATTCTTTATTTACTTTTAAATGAATAAGGTATCGTAGCACCTATCATGTTGACTATTTAACACACAAATGTATAAAACACTTGTAAGGACTCTGAAATTATCTGGAAGTCTAAATGTTAATATTATTCAGCTTTATATACAATATTAACTAATACTTGTTATATTTATAACATACTCAGCATAGATGCATATACTTGTTTTTTCCCCTGTGGTGTATATTAAAACAACAGCAACTATAACAAACAAACAAACAAATCAATAAAAGATGCATTCCTAAACTTTATACAATTGGGATATTAGCAGAAGTTAAAAATGTGAAAAAAAGCTATAGTTAAAATTAATATGGATTTGCAACAAGTTAGTTAAATAAATAAATGAATAAATAAACAACCAAGCAAGCTATAGATTGACTCAAGACTGTGGTGGTGTCCCTCATTATAATATTTCACCAAAAGTTTCCATATGTTGGAAGCAATATTTCTTTGTGTTTATTACTTGATGTGTTGCACACACTGCTCCGCTGTGTGTTCATGGTGTGTTCACTTCTCACTGCTGTGTGTGTGCACTTGGATGGGTTAAATGCAGAGCATCAATTCCGACTATGGGCAACTATACTTGGCAAATGTCAGACTTTGACTTTTGCTTACTGCTGGATTCAGTAATCTGGGACTGTATCGAACAGTAGACTAGAAGGTTGCACAGTTGCCATGGGTGCTGTTATAGCTATATGTTCATTTGAAGAGGGACTGGAAAACTCGTTTATAATTGTTTTGGTGTGCATGGCAACTGACTCGAGTATGAATGACTGTACTTATCATATAAAGCCTTAACTTTCTGAAACATCAGATTAGACAGAGTTTAACTACGCTGTTAAAAAAAAAGTCCCGTTAAAAAATAAATAAATATATAAAAATTGTGACTGGCAGCTAGGCTGACAAACAAAAACCGTAAAATATCATATATATATATATATATATATATATATATATTTACTTTATTTCAATTAAGGTATTTAACATTAATATTAAGGGTTTTTATTTATTTATTTATTATTTTTTTTTTTTTTCTTTGCTACCAGTCATTTACCTTTTTTGTTTTTTTTTAAGATTTCTTATTTTTTTTTTTATTATTTTTTTTTATTTTTTTACTGTGTATGATCACACATTTATTCATGTTAAATTATGGAATTGTGTTCTTATTCCTACCTAAATGTATGCCAGGATAGAGTGTGTCTTTTTCTATGTACTCATTCTTTGGAATGACTTGGTTGTGAACAAATACCTAAATATTATGCATTGCCTTAAACATAGGGGGAAAAATTATAAACAACATTGTGATATTTTTGATGCAGGTTAACAGTTGTTAAAGAGAATCATTCGAAAGAATTACAATTATCATTAAATAATCATAAAAACACCAATGGCACATTGAAACCGTTCAGCACCACTTGGTGCTGAACAGCGCCTAGCTGGATGAACGTCTACTACTAAGGAGGGTTATGGGCTTATAAATATAATAGTCACCTACGAAATTACTTATTCCATGAGTGATTATTTTCACATAAAACTGACTATTAGTCTTTTTTGTCAATCACGATATTATCCTGGAAAACAGATATGATAGTTAACATATACTAATAATTGGTTTTATTTGCAGTGTTTCACATACAGTGTCTGTATGTACAACAGTGGCATGCATTTCCTTACTTACACTCAGAGGGCCGCTGTTCATCGACACACAGCGGCGATTCCGTTTATTTCACAGACCCTTTCCTAGTTTAACACAGTTTCACGGAGAAAAGACAATACGGCGGTCACATTACATTATTTTCATACACTACACTTCTATTCATCGCTCATCGTCGTGTATGGACTTAATGTCTACATTTGGAATACCACGTATTTAGAGGATACGGACTGATTGTTGTATTTTTGAAGCGTCTGTGCAGTTGAGACAATGCCTGGCACTGATGCAATGGCACGGCATTCTGTGATGTTTTTGATTCTTCTGATTCAAACTGCACGAGGACAGGTCAGTTACTCCATCCCAGAAGAAATGTCAAAAGGATCGACTGTAGGAAATATTGCTCAGGATTTGGGCTTGGATTTACAACGATTAAAGTCAGGAAAAGCGCGAATATTTACCAGAGACAGCACGGAATACATCGAGCTGAACAGAAACAGTGGATTGCTGCTTATCAGAGAGAAAATGGACCGCGAGTCTCTTTGTGCAAAAACAACTCCGTGCGCGGTGCATCTTCAAATGATTTTAGAAAACCCGATGGAATTATACACGATTACAATAGAAATCATGGATATAAATGACAACGCTCCCAGTTTCCAGAAAAAGGACATCAGATTTGAGATCAGCGAATCGGCGGCTGCGGGTGCTGGTTTTATGCTCGGCAGAGCTTTCGATCCAGATGTAGGAACAAATGCTCTACAGAGCTACTCGCTGAAACCGAGTGATCAATTCCGGCTTGAATTGCACAGTCAGGCAGATGGTAGTAAAAACGTCGAGATGATTTTACAAAGGCCACTTGATAGAGAAACGCAAAACTCATTTACTTTGTTGTTAGAAGCGTTTGATGGAGGCAATCCTGTGCTCTCTGGCACTGTACAGATACGCATCACTGTGTTAGATAAATGATAATGCTCCTGTTTTTATGCAAAAGGTATATAAAACCACAATATCAGAAAACGCACCGAAAGGTACGATATTAACAGTGGTGAGCGCGTCTGATGCAGACGAAGGATCCAAACAGTGTAGTGACGTACTACATATCTGACACAGT
>NW_020526735.1:0-10000 GCF_003368295.1 Carassius auratus
TAGACCGTCGTGAGACAGGTTAGTTTTACCCTACTGATGTACCGTCGTTGCAATAGTAATCCTGCTCAGTACGAGAGGAACCGCAGGTTCAGACATTTGGTGCGTGTGCTTGGCTGAGGAGCCACTGGTGCGAAGCTACCATCTGTGGGATTATGACTGAACGCCTCTAAGTCAGAATCCCGCCTAACGTAACGATACCGCAGCGCGCGGGACTTTGATTGGCCTGGGATAGCCGGTCGACCCCCGGGGCCGGCCGGTGTGGAGAGCCGTTCGTGACTGGACCGGGGTGCGGCCGAACGAGTGCCGCCCCTCTCTGGAGACGTTACCGCAAGTTTGTGGAGAACCCGGTGCTAAATGACTCGTAGACGACCTGATTCTGGGTCAGGGTTTCGTGCGTGGCAGAGCAGCTCACTCGCTGCGATCCATTGAAAGTCATCCCTCGATCCAAGTTTTTGTCGGCCGAGGAGGAGGCCCAACCGGTGCGACCTCGGTTCGACACCCCCTCCGGCGTCCCGGGGGTACCAGTGGCCGGGGCGGACGGCCGGCCAAAACCTAAGTCGATGGGGGGTGACCAGTGGCGGGGGAGGTACGGTGGGGGCCTCTCCCGGAGGCGGCGGCCCGCGGGGTGGAGCGTCGAGGGCGGTGAGAGAGCGCGGCGCCGGACCCTGGAGGTCCCAGGGCGAGGCGGCCAAAACCTAAGTCGATGAGGGGTGACCAGTGGCTAAACTCCGGCTGGGCGACCAGTGGCAAAACCCCGGCTGGGCGACCAGTGGCAAAACCCCGGCTGGGCGACCAGTGGCAAAACCCCGGCTGGGCGACCAGTGGCAAAACCCCGGCTGGGTGACCAGTGGCAAAACCCCGGCTGGGTGACCAGTGGCAAAACCCCAGCGGGGTGACCAGTGGCTCGGTTCTCCGGGAGGGCGCGGACTGCCGGTTCAGTAACCCGGGCTTAAGTGTGGGAGGCCCGGGTCCGCGAGGTGCACGGGTGGGGGTCCTGCTCCGGAGGTCGGGGGGGAGCAGGCGGGGAGAGGCGGCCGGGGAGGAGCGAGGCCATGTCGGGCAGAGGGTGCCACGCAGTTGACCCCCTCGGGCCGACGCGGTGGTCCCCCGGGGTGGGTAGAGGGTGGCGGCAGAGACCCTGGAAGTCTGGGGCGAGGCGGCCAAAACCTAAGTCGATGAGGGGTGACCAGTGGCAAAACCCCGGCGGGGTGACCAGTGGCTAAACCCCGGCGGGGTGACCAGTGGCTCGGTTCTCCGGGAGGGCGCGGACTGCTGGATCAGTAACCCGGGCTTAAGTGTGGGAGGCCCGGGTCCGCACGGCGAACAGGTCGGGGTGGTCCTCCGGAGTTCCGGGCGGGTCCCCGGAGGATTATGGCCGACCAGAGCTTCGGCATCGGCGGGCACTGTCTCCGGCGGGCCCCGGTCAAAAGTCTTTCGCCTATATCTCCGCGACGGAGGGGTCCCCGGAGCTGAAACTCGGGGGACTCCTAGTGGGCCTCGGGGCCTACCGAGCGCGACCGTCCCCGTGTCCCGGAGCGGCACGGTGCCAGAGTTATGAGGGTACAGATCCTAACATTTGGGTGGCGCTTTCTCCGGCCCCCTGGGGTGCACCGGCTCTGGGCTGGCGGCGTCTGATAGGGGGCCACGGGGTCTATCATCGACCCGAGTTTGGAGTCCCTGGGGCTCGGCCTCGGCGAGATACGGCCGTTCAAAGTTCCACCTTCGGTGGGCGCTATCTCCTGCCCCCTGGGGTGCACCGGCTCTGGGGTGGCGGCGTCTGATAGGGGGCCACGGGGCCTATCACCCACCCGAGTTTGAAGTCCCTGGGTCTCTGCCTCTGCGAGATACGGCCGTTCAAGGTTCCACCTTCGGTGGCCGCTATCTCCGGCCCCCTGGGGTGCACCGGCTCTGGGCTGGCGGCGTCTGATAGGGGGCCACGGGGTCTATCATCGACCCGAGTCTGGAGTCCCTGGGGCTAGGCCTCGGCGAGATACGGCCGTTCAAAGTTCCACCTTCGGTGGGCGCTATCTCCGGCCCCCTGGGGTGCACCGGCCCTGGGGTGGCGGCGTCTGATAGGGGGCCACGGGGCCTATCACCCACCCGAGTTTGGAGTCCCTGGGTCTCTGCCTCGGCGAGATACGGCCGTTCAAAGTTTCTCCATCGGTGGGCGCTAACTCCGGCCCCCTGGGGTGCACCGGCCCTGGGGTGGCGGCGTCTGATAGGGGGCCACGGGGCCTATCACCCACCCGAGTTTGGAGTCCCTGGGTCTCTGCCTCGGCGAGATACGGCCGTTCAAAGTTTCTCCATCGGTGGGCGCTAACTCCGGCCCCCTGGGGTGCACCGGCCCTGGGGTGGCGGCGTCTGATAGGGGGCCACGGGGCCTATCACCCACCCGAGTTTGAAGTCCCTGGGTCTCTGCCTCGGCGAGATACGGCCGTTCAAAGTTTCTCCATCGGTGGGCGCTAACTCCGGCCCCCTTGGGTGCACCGGCTCTGGGGTGGCGGCGTCTGATAGGGGGCCACGGGGTCTATCACCGACCCGAGTTTGAAGTCCCTGGGTCTCTGCCTCGGCGAGATACGGCCGTTCAAAGTTCTCCTCGGTGGGCGCTATCTCCGGCCCCCTTGGGTGCACCGGCTCTGGGGTGGCGGCGTCTGATAGGGGGCCACGGGGTCTATCACCGACCCGAGTTTGAAGTCCCTGGGGCCTAGGCCTCGGCGAGATACGGCCGTTCAAAGTTTCTCCTCGGTGGGCCGCTATCTCCGGCCCCCTGGGGTGCACCGGCTCTGGGGTGGCGGCGTCTGATAGGGGGCCACGGGGTCTATCACCGACCCGAGTTTGAAGTCCCTGGGGCTAGGCCTCGGCGAGATACGGCCGTTCAAAGTTCCACCTTCGGTGGGCGCTATCTCCGGCCCCCTGGGGTGCACCGGCCCTGGGGTGGCGGCGTCTGATAGGGGGCCACGGGGCCTATCACCCACCCGAGTTTGAAGTCCCTGGGTCTCTGCCTCGGCGAGATACGGCCGTTCAAAGTTTCTCCTCGGTGGGCGCTAACTCCGGCCCCCTGGGGTGCACCGGCCCTGGGGTGGCGGCGTCTGATAGGGGGCCACGGGGTCTATCATCGACCCGAGTTTGAAGTCCCTGGGTCTCTGCCTCGGCGAGATACGGCCGTTCAAAGTTTCTCCATCGGTGGGCGCTAACTCCGGCCCCCTGGGGTGCACCGGCCCTGGGGTGGCGGCGTCTGATAGGGGGCCACGGGGTCTATCATCGACCCGAGTCTGAAGTCCCTGGGTCTCTGCCTCCGCGAGATACGGCCGTTCAAAATTTCTCCATCGGTGGGCGCTAACTCCGGCCCCCTGGGGTGCACCGGCCCTGGGGTGGCGGCGTCTGATAGGGGGCCACGGGGTCTATCATCGACCCGAGTCTGAAGTCCCTGGGTCTCTGCCTCCGCGAGATACGGCCGTTCAAATTTCTCCATCGGTGGGCGCTAACTCCGGCCCCCTGGGGTGCACCGGCCCTGGGGTGGCGGCGTCTGATAGGGGGCCACGGGGCCTATCACCCACCCGAGTTTGAAGTCCCTGGGCCTCTGCCTCGGCGAGATACGGCCGTTCAAAGTTTCTGTCTCGGTGGCCGCTATCTCCGGCCCCCTTGGGTGCACCGGCTCTGGGCTGGCGGCGTCTGATAGGGGGCCACGGGGTCTATCATCGACCCGAGTCTGAAGTCCCTGGGTCTCTGCCTCGGCGAGATACGGCCGTTCAAAGTTCCACCATCGGTGGGCGCTATCTCCTGCCCCCTGGGGTGCACCGGCTCTGGGCTGGCGGCGTCTGATAGGGGGCCACGGGATCTATCATCGACCCGAGTCTGAAGTCTCTGGGCCTCTGCCTCGGCGAGATACGGCCGGTCAAATTTTCGAACTTTGGGGGGCGCTATCCCCGGCCCCCGGGGGGCTGTCGGCTCGGGGGTGGCGGCGTCCGAGAGGGGCCGACGGCCTCCATCAACGACCCGAGTTTCAAGACCCTAGGCCTCGGCGTTCCGGCGCGGGCCCCGGTCGAACTTCCAACCCCCCCCTCGCCGGCGGCCTTGCCCAGGACGATGCGCCATTCCCGGGTAGAGTTCCGATTTCGGCCGCGGCGCGGTTTCTCGCCGATATCTCCGCGGTGCGGGGGTCCCCGGGGCTGAAACTCGGGGGTCAGGTAGAGGGCCTCGGGGCCCACCGGACGCCACCGCCCCCGAGTCCCGGGGCGGTCCGGTGCCTGAGTTACGAGGGCACAAATCCTGAAGTTTGGGGGGCCGTATCTCGGCCTCCCCGGGGGTTGGGGACCTGGGGCCGGCGGCGTCCGGTAGGGGCCCTCTGGCTCTATCAGCGACCCGAGTTTGAAGTCCCTGGGGCTCGGCCTCGGCGAGATACGGCCCGTCAAATCTTCGACCTTAGGGGGGCGCTATCCCCGGCCCCCGGGGGGCCATCGGCCCGCGGGTGGCGGCGTCTGATAGGGGGCCACGGGATCTATCATCGACCAGAGTTTGAAGTCCCTGGGGCTCGGCCTCGGCGAGATACGGCCGTTCAAAATTTCGAACTTTGGGGGGCGCTATCCCCGGCCCCCGGGGGGCTGTCGGCTCGGGGGTGGCGGCGTCCGAGAGGGGCCGACGGGCCCTATCAACGACCCGAGTTTCAAGTCCCTAGGCCCCGGCGTTCCCGAGCGGGCCCCGGTCGAACATCCAACCACCCCCTCTCCGGCGGCCTTGCCCAGGATGGTGCACCTTTCCCGGGTAGAGCTCCGATTTCGCCCGCGGCCCCGGAGGTCTGCCCGATAGAGGATGCCGTTTTTACCCGCCATCGGGGTGATGACAAAAGCGCTTCGCAGGCTGAGCTCCAGGGGCTTTTTCGAGCGACCCAGGCCCAGCGTGGCCTCCCCCTCCTGGGCATGAGAGTGAGTTGGCGCCCCCTAGTCTGGTTCTCTGTAAATTTGAAGGTTGAGCTCCAGGGGCTTTTTCGATCGACCGAGGCCCAGCGTGGCCTCACCGTCCTGGGCATGAGAGTGAGATGGCGCCCCCCTACTCCGGTTCTCATTAACCGTGGAGGCTGAGCCCCAGGGGCTTTTTCGAGCGACCCAGGCCCAACGAGGCCTCACCCTCTCGGGCATGGGGGTGAGATGGCGCCCCCTACTCCGGTTCTCATTAACCGTGGAGGCTGAGCTCCAGGGGCTTTTTCGAGCGGCCCAGGCCCAACGAGGCCTCACCCTCTCGGGCATGGGGGTGAGATGGCGCCCCCTACTCCGGTTCTCATTAACCGTGGAGGCTGAGCTCCAGGGGCTTTTTCGAGCGACCCAGGCCCAGCGTGGCCTACCCCTCCTGGGCATGAGAGTGAGTTGGCGCCCCCTAGTCTGGTTCTCTGTAAATTTGAAGGTTGAGCTCCAGGGGCTTTTTCGATCGACCGAGGCCCAGCGTGGCCTCACCGTCCTGGGCATGAGAGTGAGATGGCGCCCCCCTACTCCGGTTCTCATTAACCGTGGAGGCTGAGCCCCAGGGGCTTTTTCGAGCGACCCAGGCCCAACGAGGCCTCACCCTCTCGGGCATGGGGGTGAGATGGCGCCCCCTACTCCGGTTCTCATTAACCGTGGAGGCTGAGCTCCAGGGGCTTTTTCGAGCGGCCCAGGCCCAACGAGGCCTCACCCTCTCGGGCATGGGGGTGAGATGGCGCCCCCTACTCCGGTTCTCATTAACCGTGGAGGCTGAGCTCCAGGGGCTTTTTCGAGCGACCCAGGCCCAGCGTGGCCTACCCCTCCTGGGCATGAGAGTGAGTTGGCGCCCCCTAGTCTGGTTCTCTGTAAATTTGAAGGTTGAGCTCCAGGGGCTTTTTCGATCGACCGAGGCCCAGCGTGGCCTCACCGTCCTGGGCATGAGAGTGAGATGGCGCCCCCCTACTCCGGTTCTCATTAACCGTGGAGGCTGAGCCCCAGGGGCTTTTTCGAGCGACCCAGGCCCAACGAGGCCTCACCCTCTCGGGCATGGGGGTGAGATGGCGCCCCCTACTCCGGTTCTCATTAACCGTGGAGGCTGAGCTCCAGGGGCTTTTTCGAGCGGCCCAGGCCCAACGAGGCCTCACCCTCTCGGGCATGGGGGTGAGATGGCGCCCCCTACTCCGGTTCTCATTAACCGTGGAGGCTGAGCTCCAGGGGCTTTTTCGAGCGACCCAGGCCCAGCGTGGCCTACCCCTCCTGGGCATGAGAGTGAGTTGGCGCCCCCTAGTCTGGTTCTCTGTAAATTTGAAGGTTGAGCTCCAGGGGCTTTTTCGATCGACCGAGGCCCAGCGTGGCCTCACCGTCCTGGGCATGAGAGTGAGATGGCGCCCCCCTACTCCGGTTCTCATTAACCGTGGAGGCTGAGCCCCAGGGGCTTTTTCGAGCGACCCAGGCCCAACGAGGCCTCACCCTCTCGGGCATGGGGGTGAGATGGCGCCCCCTACTCCGGTTCTCATTAACCGTGGAGGCTGAGCTCCAGGGGCTTTTTCGAGCGACCCAGGCCCAACGAGGCCTCACCCTCTCGGGCATGGGGGTGAGATGGCGCCCCCTACTCCGGTTCTCATTAACCGTGGAGGCTGAGCTCCAGGGGCTTTTTCGAGTGACCCAGGCCCAGCGTGGCCTACCCTCCTGGGCATGAGAGTGAGTTGGCGCCCCCTAGTCTGGTTCTCTGTAAATTTGAAGGTTGAGCTCCAGGGGCTTTTTCGATCGACCGAGGCCCAGCGTGACCTCACCGTCCTGGGCATGGGGGTGAGATGGCGCCCCCTACTCCGGTTCTCATTAACCGTGGAGGCTGAGCTCCAGGGGCTTTTTCGAGCGACCCAGGCCCAACGAGGCCTCACCCTCTCGGGCATGGGGGTGAGATGGCGCCCCCTACTCCGGTTCTCATTAACCGTGGAGGCTGAGCTCCAGGGGCTTTTTCGAGCGACCCAGGCCCAACGAGGCCTCACCCTCTCGGGCATGGGGGTGAGATGGCGCCCCCTACTCCGGTTCTCATTAACCGTGGAGGCTGAGCTCCAGGGGCTTTTTCGAGCGACCCAGGCCCAACGAGGCCTCACCCTCTCGGGCATGGGGGTGAGATGGCGCCCCCTACTCCGGTTCTCATTAACCGTGGAGGCTGAGCTCCAGGGGCTTTTTCGAGCGACCCAGGCCCAACGAGGCCTCACCCTCTCGGGCATGGGGGTGAGATGGCGCCCCCTACTCCGGTTCTCATTAACCGTGGAGGCTGAGCTCCAGGGGCTTTTTCGAGCGACCCAGGCCCAACGAGGCCTCACCCTCTCGGGCATGAGAGTGAGATGGCTCCCCCTAGTCTGGTTCTCTGTAAATTTGAAGGTTGAGCTCCAGGGGCTTTTTCGGTCGACTGAGGCCCAGCGTGGCCTCACCGTCCTGGGCATGAGAGTGAGATGGCGCCCCCTACTCCGGTTCGCATTAACCGTGGAGCCTGAGCTCCAGGGGCTTTTTCGAGCGACCCAGGCCCAGCGAGGCCTCACCGTCTTGGGCATGAGAGTGAGACGGCTCCCCCTAGTCTGGTTCTCATTAACCGTGGAGGCTGAGCTCCAGGGGCTTTTTCGAGCGACCCAGGCCCAACGAGGCCTCACCGTCTTGGGCATGAGAGTGAGATGGCGCCCCCTACTCCGGTTCTCATTAACCGTGAAGGCTGAGCTCCAGGGGCTTTTTCGAGCGACCCAGGCCCAACGAGGCCTCACCCTCTCGGGCATGAGAGTGAGACGGCTCCCCCTAGTCTGGTTCTCTGTAAATTTGAAGGTTGAGCTCCAGGGGCATTTTCGAGCGACCCAGGCCCAACGAGGCCTCACCCTCTCGGGCATGAGGGTGAGATGGCTCCCCCTAGTCTGGTTCTCTGTAAATTTGAAGGTTGAGCTCCAGGGGCATTTTCGAGCGACCCAGGCCCAACGAGGCCTCACCCTCTCGGGCATGAGAGTGAGACGGCTACCCCTAGTCTGGTTCTCTGTAAATTTGAACGTTGAGCTCCAAGGTCTATTTCCAGCGACCCAGGCCCAGCGTGGCCTCCCTCTCTTGGGCATGAGAGTGAGATAGCACCCCCTACTCCGGTTCTCGGTTTGCTGGGTGACCAGTGGCGGGTCGTAGGCTCCAGGGCCTCTTTGGTGAGAGACCTATCCGACCGGCCCTAGCCCTCGTCGGCCTCGCTCGGCAGGTCGGAGGCCCTGGAGGAATTCGGGGTTGGAAAAATGACTAAGTCGAAAACGCGGGCCTTGGCCAGACATCCACCCTCCCCGAGGCTCCGGGGCAGGCCGGGAAAGGTGCCTCTTCCCCGGGCACGTTCTGGATTCACCCGCGACCCTGGAGGTCCGCCCGATAGGGGATGGCGTTTTTACGTGCCGTCGCGATTTGGACGAACGCGTCATTTTGTGGACTTAGGCTCTGGCGAAAACCATTTCGGATCCAGGGGGCTGTCTGGAGGGTTCCCCGGCCCACATACCCTCGCCGTGGCCGGGGTGACGCGATTCGTCTGAGGGCCCCCCGACCGGGAACGCAAACTGATACCTAAGGGGGCTTTGTGGACCGCTGCCCGGCCCAAGCACCATCGCCGTGGCCGGGGGCAGTCGAAAGACGACCGCCCTTACTGGGGAGAACCGTTCGCGGGGTGACCAGTGGTCGCCCGTGAGCTCTGACGACTAAGTCGGAAACGCGGGCCTTGGCCAAACATCCACCCTCCCCGAGGCTCCGGGGCAGGCCGGGAAAGGTGCCTCTTCCCCGGGCACCTTCTGGATTCACCCGCGACCCTGGAGGTCCGCCCGATAGGGGATGGCGTTTTTACGTGCCGTCGCGATTTGGACGAACGCGTCATTTTGTGGACTTAGGCTCTGGCGAAAACCATTTCGGATCCAGGGGGCTGTCTGGAGGGTTCCCCGGCCCACATACCCTCGCCGTGGCCGGGGTGACGCGATTCGTCTGAGGGCCCCCCGACCGGGAACGCAAACTGATACCTAAGGGGGCTTTGTGGACCGCTGCCCGGCCCAAGCACCATCGCCGTGGCCGGGGGCAGTCGAAAGACGACCGCCCTTACTGGGGAGAACCGTTCGCGGGGTGACCAGTGGTCGCCCGTGAGCTCTGACGACTAAGTCGGAAACGCGGGCTTTGGCCAAACATCCACCCTCCCCGAGGCTCCGGGGCAGGCCGGGAAAGGTGCCTCTTCCGCGGGCACCTTCTGGATTCACCCGCGACCCTGGAGGTCCGCCCGATAGGGGATGGCGTTTTTACGTGCCGTCGCGATTTCGGCGAACGCGTTATTTTGTGGACTTAGCGCGTATCGCAAGAGAACGGATCGAGTGGAGCACGTTGCGCGCCCGAGCTAGGACCCCGCCCGGCCACTGGCCGCTATGGGCGGGTGCGCCTAGGGGGCACGGTGGTTGGAAGGTACGAGCGAAACACCGTGTCCGGCACATGCGCGCATGAGAAGGGGCTCTGCCCCCCTCTTTCTTGGGAGACTCAGACGGCCGGTCTATCCTAAATGTCCGCCACCGGCGGTCGGAGAGGAGGCGCGAGGCGGGAGGTCGGCTCCGTCCGGCCCTCGCCCGTCCTCCTCCCGGCCCCGCGAAGCACACTTTTCCCGGTTACGGCCTCGATCAGCGGCCAGCCACCCCCGTGACCCACGAGCGGGGGAGGTCGCCGCACGTCGCCCTATGAGCGGCCGCGCCGCCTGGGTTCCGCCTCCCCCTGTGGGGGGTGGACACCCTCCGCGGAGCGAGACCCGCGTGTAGGAAACAAGCGCGCTGCGGTTGTCCATCCCACACCCCCTCTTGAGGGCTACCTGGTTGATCCTGCCAGTAACATATGCTTGTCTCAAAGATTAAGCCATGCAGGTCTAAGTACACACGGCCGGTACAGTGAAACTGCGAATGGCTCATTAAATCAGTTATGGTCCCTTTGATCGCTCCACCCGGTACTTGGATAACTGTGGCAATTCCAGAGCTAATACATGCAAACGAGCGCCGACCCTCCCTCACGGG
>NW_020526735.1:17500-20732 GCF_003368295.1 Carassius auratus
CGGAGGATTATGGCCGACCAGAGCTTCGGCATCGGCGGGCACTGTCTCCGGCGGGCCCCGGTCAAAAGTCTTTCGCCTATATCTCCGCGACGGAGGGGTCCCCGGAGCTGAAACTCGGGGGACTCCTAGTGGGCCTCGGGGCCTACCGAGCGCGACCGTCCCCGTGTCCCGGAGCGGCACGGTGCCAGAGTTATGAGGGTACAGATCCTAACATTTGGGTGGCGCTTTCTCCGGCCCCCTGGGGTGCACCGGCTCTGGGCTGGCGGCGTCTGATAGGGGGCCACGGGGTCCTATCATCGACCCGAGTTTGGAGTCCCTGGGGCTCTGCCTCGGCGAGATACGGCCGTTCAAAGTTCCACCTTCGGTGGGCGCTATCTCCTGCCCCCTGGGGTGCACCGGCTCTGGGGTGGCGGCGTCTGATAGGGGGCCACGGGGCCTATCACCCACCCGAGTTTGGAGTCCCTGGGTCTCTGCCTCTGCGAGATACGGCCGTTCAAAGTTCCACCTTCGGTGGCCGCTATCTCCGGCCCCCTGGGGTGCACCGGCTCTGGGGTGGCGGCGTCTGATAGGGGGCCACGGGGTCTATCACCGACCCGAGTTTGAAGTCCCTGGGGCTAGGCCTCGGCGAGATACGGCCGTTCAAAGTTCCACCTTCGGTGGGCCGCTATCTCCGGCCCCCTGGGGTGCACCGGCCCTGGGGTGGCGGCGTCTGATAGGGGGCCACGGGGCCTATCACCCACCCGAGTTTGGAGTCCCTGGGTCTCTGCCTCGGCGAGATACGGCCGTTCAAAGTTTCTCCATCGGTGGGCGCTAACTCCGGCCCCCTGGGGTGCACCGGCCCTGGGGTGGCGGCGTCTGATAGGGGGCCACGGGGCCTATCACCCACCCGAGTTTGAAGTCCCTGGGTCTCTGCCTCGGCGAGATACGGCCGTTCAAAGTTTCTCCATCGGTGGGCGCTAACTCCGGCCCCCTGGGGTGCACCGGCCCTGGGGTGGCGGCGTCTGATAGGGGGCCACGGGGTCTATCATCGACCCGAGTCTGGAGTCCCTGGGTCTCTGCCTCGGCGAGATACGGCCGTTCAAATTTTCTCCATCGGTGGGCGCTAACTCCGGCCCCCTGGGGTGCACCGGCCCTGGGGTGGCGGCGTCTGATAGGGGGCCACGGGGTCTATCATCGACCCGAGTTTGGAGTCCCTGGGGCTCTGCCTCGGTGAGATACGGCCGTTCAAAGTTCCACCTTCGGTGGGCGCTATCTCCGGCCCCCTGGGGTGCACCGGCCCTGGGGTGGCGGCGTCTGATAGGGGGCCACGGGGTCTATCATCGACCCGAGTCTGGAGTCCCTGGGTCTCTGCCTCGGCGAGATACGGCCGTTCAAAGTTTCTCCATCGGTGGGCGCTAACTCCGGACCCCTGGGGTGCACCGGCCCTGGGCTGGCGGCGTCTGATAGGGGGCCACGGGGCCTATCACCCACCCGAGTTTGAAGTCCCTGGGTCTCTGCCTCGGCGAGATACGGCCGTTCAAAGTTTCTCCATCGGTGGGCGCTAACTCCGGCCCCCTTGGCTGCACCGGCTCTGGGGTGGCGGCGTCTGATAGGGGGCCACGGGGTCTATCACCGACCCGAGTTTGAAGTCCCTGGGGCTAGGCCACGGCGAGATACGGCCGTTCAAAGTTCCACCTTCGGTGGGCGCTATCTCCGGCCCCCTGGGGTGCACCGGCCCTGGGGTGGCGGCGTCTGATAGGGGGCCACGGGGTCTATCATCGACCCGAGTTTGAAGTCCCTGGGTCTCTGCCTCGGCGAGATACGGCCGTTCAAAGTTTCTCCATCGGTGGGCGCTAACTCCGGCCCCCTGGGGTGCACCGGCCCTGGGGTGGCGGCGTCTGATAGGGGGCCACGGGGCCTATCACCCACCCGAGTTTGAAGTCCCTGGGTCTCTGCCTCGGCGAGATACGGCCGTTCAAAGTTTCTCCATCGGTGGGCGCTAACTCCGGCCCCCTGGGGTGCACCGGCCCTGGGGTGGCGGCGTCTGATAGGGGGCCACGGGGTCTATCATCGACCCGAGTCTGGAGTCCCTGGGTCTCTGCCTCGGCGAGATACGGCCGTTCAAATTTTCTCCATCGGTGGGCGCTAACTCCGGCCCCCTGGGGTGCACCGGCCCTGGGGTGGCGGCGTCTGATAGGGGGCCACGGGGTCTATCATCGACCCGAGTTTGGAGTCCCTGGGGCTCTGCCTCGGTGAGATACGGCCGTTCAAAGTTCCACCTTCGGTGGGCGCTATCTCCGGCCCCCTGGGGTGCACCGGCCCTGGGGTGGCGGCGTCTGATAGGGGGCCACGGGGTCTATCATCGACCCGAGTCTGGAGTCCCTGGGTCTCTGCCTCGGCGAGATACGGCCGTTCAAATTTTCTCCATCGGTGGGCGCTAACTCCGGCCCCCTGGGGTGCACCGGCCCTGGGGTGGCGGCGTCTGATAGGGGGCCACGGGGTCTATCATCGACCCGAGTTTGGAGTCCCTGGGGCTCTGCCTCGGTGAGATACGGCCGTTCAAAGTTCCACCTTCGGTGGGCGCTATCTCCGGCCCCCTGGGGTGCACCGGCCCTGGGGTGGCGGCGTCTGATAGGGGGCCACGGGGTCTATCATCGACCCGAGTCTGGAGTCCCTGGGTCTCTGCCTCGGCGAGATACGGCCGTTCAAATTTTCTCCATCGGTGGGCGCTAACTCCGGCCCCCTGGGGTGCACCGGCCCTGGGGTGGCGGCGTCTGATAGGGGGCCACGGGGTCTATCATCGACCCGAGTTTGGAGTCCCTGGGGCTCTGCCTCGGTGAGATACGGCCGTTCAAAGTTCCACCTTCGGTGGGCGCTATCTCCGGCCCCCTGGGGTGCACCGGCCCTGGGGTGGCGGCGTCTGATAGGGGGCCACGGGGTCTATCATCGACCCGAGTTTGAAGTCCCTGGGTCTCTGCCTCGGCGAGATACGGCCGTTCAAAGTTTCTCCATCGGTGGGCGCTATCTCCGGCCCCCTGGGGTGCACCGGCCCTGGGGTGGCGGCGTCTGATAGGGGGCCACGGGGTCTATCATCGACCCGAGTTTGAAGTCCCTGGGTCTCTGCCTCGGCGAGATACGGCCGTTCAAATTTTCTCCATCTGTGGGCGCTAACTCCGGCCCCCTGGGGTGCACATGCCCTGGGGTGGCGGCGTCTGATAGGGGGCCACGGGGCCTATCACCGACCCGAGTTTGA
>NW_020526736.1:0-27500 GCF_003368295.1 Carassius auratus
GGTATTCTGTAACTAATTTTTAGATTTGAAATCTGCTGGTAACCGCACCACTTACGCTGCCTTTTTGGGATCAGTATTTTTTGTACTGTTTTTTCACTTGAAAGAGTGAAATTTGTCTCCGGTTGTGAGAGAGTGGGCATGGGAGTTGTGAAAATGGTAATCGGTTTGTGACAGTGGTGTAATGGTGGTTGATCTTCCCACATCGCAGGTCACACATTTCCATTTACTCCCATTAAAATGCATAACATATCTGCTTTCATTTTTCCCTTCAACACAAATCAACAATGGATGCAGTTGTGCAACGACTCAAACAATCTTGTAGAATCAAAATGCTCTGATATATGTTGGTTAGTTATAAACCAAGAAACATTTACACATGTTCATCAATTGACATATTTATTATTAACAGTTAATTGCCATGATTTTGCAAAATTATTTAATTTCTCATGCAAGTGCATATTGTTTAAAATAAGTCAGTTAATGTTGTTCTACATTTATTTAGATTCTGAAATCAAAATTTCCTGGGTGTGAACTTTTTATAAATCTTAATAATATTAAGACTTACCACTGCAATGTGTCATTTTCATATGTAGGCGTGTTTACATATCGTTTCAGGATCAACAGAATGGTTTTTCAAACAACCTCAGTAGAAAAAGAGACATAATTCAACATAATTGTGTATAATTGCAGTGTATGATTTGAAATAAAGACTTCTGCAACTACGCATACTTAGAACAGCATGGAAGGTAATAAAGAATCAACATAAATAAAACATTAAATAGAGTTAATGGAAAACAGAGTCATGTATGTTTTCTGTCGGCTGTTTAGAATCAAAACAAATGAATCACAAATTGAATCAATGTTGCAGAAAGGTCTGAAATTGCTTGTGATTCAGTTTGATTGATTTGCAGAGGTTTCTCTTACTGTAAGATATACTTTCCAAAATAGTTATATCATTAATAAAACATAAAAAGCTTTCCGCAATTAGTTTTCATGTAGCATTATCTGTTTTAACATAATTCAGACTTTAATATTTATTCTAAAATATTCTAATATACTGTATATTGTGTCATGTTTTCAAAAAAACACACTGGGATGTATTGGTAATTTGGAACTAAATAGTTTTATGTTGGAATTTCCTGTTTGCAAAGGCCATGTAAATTCTTAAACCAGTCTAACCAGCCAAATTTGTCATCTTATGAAGCTCTGTTCGACTGGACAACTGTGTGTGTGTGTGTGTGTGTGTGTGTGTGTGCAATGATTAATAACTTTAATCATAACATTAAAGAAAATTAGCCTCTTACAGGCCACTGTAAGTATTAGGATAATGGACTTTTTAGTTGTGTTTTTTCCTGTTCCTGGTCTCCCCGCCTTGTTTTGTTCCTTTGGCCTACTGTATTTTTCCTTCGTTGTCCTGATTATGTAATTCTGTTAACCTGTGTTTATTCAATCATGTCATTAGTCCCCTGTTTGTTTTAGTCTCTTTTAACATTTTTCTCCGTTTCACCAACACGTTACAGTAAGAGTGCTTTTCAAGTATTTTCACAGAATTCCCAATTCTTCACAACTTTTTCCAGCATTGAAAGCTCAGATGTCTAAATAGTAATAAAAATTTTATTTTTAATGCAACGACCAAAATCGTTTTTTGTTCATCCTCCAAAGATTGTCCTTATTTTTCAACTAAACGTTTCACAATATAGGAATACTAACACTTATTTTAAAATAATATGTGATTTAACTGTCTTTTTGTCACTTTCTGTACTGACATGTGAATTACATAATTGTAGGAAAGTGCAAATTCATTGAGCGTGAAACTCCAGTCAGATCATTCAATCTAACTGAACCTCACAATGAATCTTTCGTATACTTTGTGTTTACTTTGTTTGTGTTTACGTTTACTTTGTGTCTCTGCTTTGTTTGTTATAATGAGAGGATTTGCATGCATGTAAAACAGTAAATGTGTGCTTAACTCACTCAGAGAGATACTGAATGGACTCTCTCAACCGTGATGCCTGTGATTGGCTACGAATGCTCAACGCTGCAAAAGCACTTTGTAAATAGGCACATTTGCAGCGATGTTGAACTCCGCCAGATCCCTTCCATTTATTTATTTTTCTCTTTTATTAAACAATTGCAAATTATACGTTACACATAGAAATATACTCTGTTAATTCTGCAGTACAAATATATTAGTTTGCATTGACCTGAGCAGAGAGCCGCCACATCCTGTCATACACTTCAGAAGGAAAGAGGCTTCTACTGTAATTTTATGCTATTTCTATGCTTCTAGCTATCTTTCAGTGGGAGTGAGAATGCGATGACAACCAACAGGATTATAGAAGTGGAAATTTACCTTTGTAAGGATCTAGATAATTGGGATTGTAGGTGTTGGAGGGTGTGGTAGAGCTATTGGTAAGGTTGTTAGTACTGGTGAAAGTGGTAGATTCAGTCGTGGTGGTGGTGGTGGGGTTGGTAGTAGAGATGGTGATGATGATAGGGCTGGTAGTAGTAATGGTAGATCCAGTCGTGGTGGTGGTGGTAGGGTTGGTAGTGTCTGTGCTTGACTGTGGCTGACAAGTCCCAATATGACTGGATGTGGATCCTGCAGAATGAAATAAATGAAATTTGTACAGCACTCTACTAAATATAGTCTGCATTTGTTCATGATCTGCTCTTCTTCAGGAACTTATTACAGAGCTTTCAGGACAACGAACACAAAGACTCCATTTAAATAGTTTGGTTACTTTTAATCTTACCTACTTTCTGTTTTTGGTTTGCATCGCTTGATGAAATGTTTAGAATGCAGCGACAAAGTGATCACGCATGCAAACACGAATGTGTGGGAAGTATATCTTTAATTATCTGGTTCTGTGCGTGTGTTACACTTAGGGTTGCAAAGGGGTGGAACATTTACGGAAATTTCCACAATATCTCTGGAAATATAACATTTCTTTAATGGAAGTCTGTCACATACCTGTTGAATTCAGGACTTCTGGTGTGAGGCATTTAGAGGGATTTGGGACAAACCACATTTCAATGTTTATAGCCATCTTATCCATTCTTACTTCATATTTCCCCTCATTGTTTGTTATGTTGAAACGGTATGATTTGCAATATCCTGGAATCAAGAGAGAACATTTTAACATTTTATCTTAGTTAAAGCTATTTTCCAATTTTCAAGAATTCTTTGTAATTGGAATATATACAGGCACTGTATAAAAAAAAAAAAAAAAATTAGTATAAATATTTTTATACTAGTTGAAGTAAAAAAACAAATAAATAATATATATATAATATATATATAATTTATATATATATATATATATATATATATATATATATATATATATATATATATATATATATATATATATATATATATATATATATATATTACACTCAGCAGTGTTGTTATTAGTAGCTAAAATTATTATGTATTTTTTTATCATTTAAAAACAAATAAAATTCAGTTCAGCTAAATATTTGATGCCTTGGCATCTTACCAAAAAAAACAAAGGTTGAAGTCCTGATGTTACTAAAACTGAAACTGAAATAAAAATGAAAGCTAAATATTAATAATAACAATAATAAATTACTAAAACTTTAAACTGAAATATGAAAATATGAAAATAAAAGCTAAATCAAATATTATTAAAGATGAACTGTTACCTGTGGAAGATGTGTTGTATTTGACATTCGCTATGCAAAACTTTCCTATCAGTATTTCATATTCCAGTGGACATGTCAGGTTTATAGCTGGAAAAACAAACAAAACAAAAGCTCAATGAAGTTATCACTTGTCATGAGCACTATCAGAAAATAAATATACAGATTATCCACAGAAACCTTTTATTCACATAAAAATTAAACTAGAAACCTAATTCGTTCTAAAGTGTGAGCAGCAAAAGAGAAAAACAAGTAAATTATACACAGAAACCTGGACAGGATGATCTGTTGCAGCTCCAGAAACACGTATCTGTCAAATCCTCGCCGATTATCATCATTTTTGAGCACGCTGCACAAAGAAAGACTCTTACACCAAATAACATATTCATTGGCATGATACATGCATTTTAAAAGCAACATACTTATCTGACATGTAACACAACAGATGACCATCAGCCACAGCAAATGATGCTTTTGTCCAGACGTGATTCCAAGAGACAGCGACCTGATAGAAACACAAGTTAGTTTAGTTTCCACAAGCATTGGAAATGCATCTTAAACCCTAAATCATTGTCTTATTACATTCTTGAGTTAATAAGACAGTCCAAGAGTTGAGGGAGTTTGATGCATCCACATATGAAGCTGTTTGATTATGAGCCGCAGCCGAGAGTCGCAGGAATTTGATACAGACATCATTTGCAAACATGCAAATCAGATTTATTTGGGTTTTAACTGAGAACGTCAGTATGTTGTTACATGCATGCCATGCTCACTGAAAACTATATAAATGTTTGTATTTAATTACAGTTGCAACCATTATGCAACTGAAACTTTTATATTTTCAATCATTATGGGTATAATATAAACAATATTAAATTTTAAAATGTCAAAATGTACGATAATTAACCGAAAAAACAAAGTGCAATGCATTTGTGTTTCTTCTCTTTTCAATAAAGGACACGTTCTGTTGTATTTGTTCAGGTAATGAATGATATGCACACGTTTATGGTTTGATTCAAGTGAACAGATGTTAATGGGAGCCACTGAAAGTACGTCATGTTCATTCCGAATAATTCAGAATCACGTAAGAATGTAATTTGATGTGTTTCCATATTACGTTCCTAGAAATACCTTTTATAATAACAATGCAAATATCTGAAACCAACAGTGTTCGGCCTTCACTAACATCCTGAAGATGCAAATTCGCTTCTAAAAGAGGTTCATTGTAGCTTGACACATGCATGATCACATTATAATGCTCATAAATCTAATAAATCAGTAAAATCAGGAGATAGAAGAGATCTGACAGCACAATAACAGACGTTTTCATTCAAATCAACACTGATATTTGTCTTTTTTTCAGTCAGAATGGCACTGAGTAAACCTCAAAAACCTTGAAAAAAGATCTGATAGCAACACAGTCGGTAGTAAAACATGTTAGTGAGAATAAATATGTTTTTTCATCAGGTAATGTGTTAAAAAATAATGGATAGCAAAATATGCAGTATGTATACAATATGAATATCTACAGAAAATGAATTATGTGATGCAGTGTGGATCTGATCACGCTCTCATTGGCTGATGTCTCTAGACTCCGCCCACTCCCTCTCCTGCACCAATGAGAGCAGCCGATGCCTCATTGCTCAGTGTGCTTCTTTTCTCTCTAGTAAGATAATGTTTCCTTCTTTGCTCTCCTTTTCTGAAAAGCCTCCTTTTGGAGATTTTCCACAAATTGTTACGTTTGGTTCATGTGAATCTAGAAATTCCAAATACAAACACATAGTATAGTAATTTCCCATATAAAGGACTCCAGTGTTGGATGTGTTTAACTATTGATAACATTATTTTCCAGGAATCGACATCCTTCTGGAGGGCAAACAACAGCCAGTGAATATTATCAATAGATCTGATGGATTCTGGGAAGTGTGTGGCTTTGTCACTGTAAAACATTGTAAAACATACTGTATGTTTGATCAAATGAGTTTAATTATATCAACATTAATTCACAAGATATTTAATGAACTTCAGCACAAAAGCTGTCAGTCTGAATGACTAAATTTAGCCCTTTATTTTATATTTTGATCATTGTATGTGTGATCTTTATTAATTAGAACTTGATGAATCAATCCAGCAGCGTCTGACAATGATGTCACTGCTTTTATTAATAGACTGCTCTCTGTTAGTCACTAATTAACATGTTTGTCTAACATGATTATTGGCTCATAAAGCTAACAAAGGCCATCATTTCATTATAGGCATTCATTATATGAAAAATATCTATTTTTTCTGTAAAGTAGACTTCTAGTTCTTTATGTTATGTAATGAAACAAACTATTACTATTACATACTAAATCATATTTAATATTTCTTATTGTTATATAGTTTAACATCATTTTATTATATTCTTATATCTTTAGATAGATAGATATTGCATGCATTTAGTTATTTAATGCATGCATTTATTTATTGCATGTATTCATTTATTTAATGCATACATTGATTTATTGCATGTATTCATTTATTTAATGCATGCATTTATTTATGCATACATTCATTTAATGCATTTATTATGTATGTGGTTTTCATTTTTAGTTGATTTCAGCTCCTGTCTCTTTAACAGTCAAAGCAGAAGAAGTGCATGCATCTGTTGGTTCAGTGCAGGTTTGAACATGTCTGCAGATCAGAGGAGCAGCTGTGTTTGTATATGAGCTCAGAGCTGTCAATCAACAGTCAACAGTTGCACAGAGTTTGAGAATCTGTTCATCAGTGTGTGTTAATGTACAGACAGCTGACTCTATTTCAGTCTAAACTAAACTAAACTAAAAACACCAAGCCTGATCAGGACCAAACCAAACCTCTTCTGCTCACCGAGGCTGCATTTATTTGATAATAAAAATACAGCAGAAATAGTGAAATATCATTACAATTCAACAAACTGTCATTTATTTCTGTGATCAAATCTAAATGTTCAGCATCATTACTCTAGTCTTTTGTGTCACATGATCTTGTGATCATGTAATAGGTTCAGCTCTTTAACTGAATTGTAATCCCAAACAGAACCAATGACAATCACGTTTAGTAGCAACCGTTCAATCACAGTGACACTGAATCATTCAGGACTGAAAATAAATGTGTTGTGATTTACAGTATGAGCGGCTGTGAGCCAAGTGTCTGTCGATGCTAAAGACATCAGTGTGAACTGTTAGTGGACACAGACTACAGACTACAACTTTTAGTTTATTTGTTTGTTGTTTGCATTAATTTACTCATCAGTATTATTATTGTTAATGCATGCATTTATATATTTAATGCATGCATTATTTATTTACTTATTTATGGCATCCATTACTTTATTGCTTTATATATATATATATATATATATATATATATATATATATATATATATATATATATATATATATATATATATATATATATATATATATATATATATATATATAATTGAATGCTTTTATGTGTGCATTCATTCATAAATATATTTTAATGCATCCATTATAATTTTAAATTGAATACATTTATTTTAGCATGTAAGCATTCGTTTATTAATTTAATTAATGCATTTATTTATTAATTTCATTATTTATTTAATGCATGCATTAATTTAATACCTGCATTTCTTTATTTAATGCATACATTATTGAATGCATACACTCATTTATTCAATGAATGTTTTTTTCATTTAATGCGTACATTCCTTTATTTATTTAAATTCATGCATTTCTTTATTTTCTTTTAAATTCACACATTTCTTTATCTTTTTAAAATCATGCATTTCTTTCTTTCTTTATTTTTAATTTACACATTTATTTTTTTTAATTTTATTTTTTATTCATACATTTCTTTATTTTTGTCTAATGCATTAATTCCATAGACATTTCCCCCATGACTTTGGCATTGTTATGTCGAGCTCTAGTTGACCTATAGGAAAGCGTTTTAAGATCTCTGATAGAAATCTGACTGAATCTCACAGATGTGCAGCTGGAGTGCTCCTCTCAGTGTCTATGAGAAGCAGAGAAAATGAGTAAACATAATTTATGACCCCTGGAGCATTTAAACGGCCAAAACAAAGCAGCCGCTCAGGTTTCTGCCATTAATATTTCATTGGTTTTCTTTTACAAGGTCACAGGGTGGCACTTTACACTGGACATCAGCCACAAACAAACAAACAGCCAGAAATGAGCGTTAGCTCCACGTTCATCTGCACACAGAGATGATGAAGGTTCAGAGAGTCACGAATGTGTCAGAAAACACTGATGTCAAAGCTCTCGGTTCAGTGTGAAGAATAAGACTGTCATGTGATCAGTGGAAAAACCCCGAGGATGTCCACGCTCACGTACACACTGACGTCTGTCTGTACTGATGCTATCCGGGAAGATCCGTGTGATCAAACTCAAACTTGTGTGAATTTCTATCATCTCACGGTTCACAAACCCACAAACAAACCGGCTACAGTCCGGATTATCTCACATACACGATGCCATAATTACAGTCAATAATACTGAGTTTAGAAAGACGATCAATACTGTAGAGATGATAAAGTCTGACATCACACGACAACATGACTAAAACTTCAACATACTAAATGTGTGCTATTTATTTGATTTATTTTTAATATAGTGAAAACATAACACACAATGTCGGACTCCGAATATTATAATAAATATGTATTTTAATATTTATTTAAATTATATATAATAATTATATATTACATACCATACTTAAAATACATATTTACTGTATTATTGCACACCATAAAATAAAAAAAAAATATTAAACTGTATGGGGTAAGTTGATTTAAGACTTTATTTTGTTTAAAGTTGCCTAAATCTGTAATTGTAACATTTATTGGTTATTTAATGACGTTGTATTAATAACTTGCAGTTTAGTTTTATTTTATTGTACTTATTTATATCTTTGTATGGTTTAGTTGTTTGTTTGTTTGCTTGGTTTTTGATGAATATTTGATTGAATATGTTGTTTATGTTTCCTTAGATTTGGGGGTAACATTTATTATTTTTACCTTTTGTAATTCAATTTTATTTTATGTTATGTTTATTATTATTATTATTATTATTATTATTATTATTATTGGCTATGATATTAATGCTGCTTGTTATTATGTACTGTGGAGCAAATATTATTATAGTATTATTACTACTTAATTTAATTTAACTTAATTTAATTACTTTATTTTATGTTGTGTGTGTGTTGTGTTATTTTTTATTAATTTTTTACCAATATGATTTCATTTTATTTATTTATTGTTTTACATTGACTATGCTTTGGAAACAATTAAATATTATTTTTATATTTGTTTTCTATAGTATTTTTAATAAATAAATAAAAATAAGTGTATAAAAACATTTTTGTATTTTTTGTATTTTTGTATTTGTATTTATTTGTAGCTGTTGTACTGTAGTTATATAGTGATATTATGAAAGTGGATTGAGTCGTCTTCACTAGTAAACTATCGTCCAGAAGATGTTGGTGTTTGTCTTTAGAGGTTAGTGATGTGCACGGGTTATTTTGGGTCGAGACAGGACACAATATCATTATTATTATTATTGTTAGTTAGGTATTATTAGACGTATCAGACTCAGTCCAGACGTGCCGTCATTACTCACACTGACGTCATGTCCAGGGGATTCACTGGCGTCTGCAGACCTCCTGGACTGAGACTCACAAACACAAAGACACCTGAACTGAGTAAGAGCCTGTGATACCGCGGTAAAGTGAGGACAGGTCCTTCATCACGGGGGTCAGAGAGCGACACCTGTGTGTGAAAAACCCTGCAGTTTAAAACACAATAGAGAAAAACAGCTTAAGAGAGCAGGAATGTGAGACAGAAGATTAGACGTGAGGTGCTAAAGATCTACAGTCGTACAGGAAGACAAAATAAAAGCCTTTCGTCAATTTGAGCTTTAATAACCGCTGACACAAATCCAGGGTTATTAGAGTAAACTAAGAGTAAAATCATTGAACACACTTCATTACTTGAAAAGAGATACACAAAATATGACAAAAAAATAATTTATATATTTCAGCTTTTGCCGATTTCTGATTTGTTCAGTTTAATTTGAAGTAATAAAATCACTCAAACTGACCTTTAAATTATTAAAACTGTTACAAATAAAAAAAACTTTACAATAAAATTAACATTAATACAATATTAACTAAATTAATATGTTTAATTACATTTCATATTTATATACATTTTATATTTATTAGGCCATATTGACTCAACTTAATACAATATTAAATATACAATAAAAATAAGACATATTTAAAACAAAAACAAAACTAATAAAAATGACACAAACACACGATGAAATGACTAAAACAGAAACAATATGAATGCATGTGTTGTATAATTAATTTCAATATTGTGAAAAACATTTGAAATATTTGATTATGTCAATACATAAATATTTATTTATTTAGTTAGTTTCAATAAAAAGGTAATAAAGTGATTTTACAAAACACAACTAACAATGTGAAACTAAATAGACATTAAAAAACATTAATAAAAATGTAAAGACTGTTGTATATAGCAATATTAGAAAACCCAACGTATTTGTATTTATTATAAATACACACACACACACACACACACACACACTAAGTTTAATAATAGTTATTTTATTATCTATATATGATAATAAAATAACAATCATGCGTTTTCATCTACTGGTGATGATACTGGTGTTTCAGATGTTTTATCCTAATTTTAAAAATTAAATGCAATACATTCTTCTAAAACAGTTCATCATATCCTTATGTTCACAGGCATTTTTGCATGGTTTGATTTTTGTCTGCTTTTGTTATTAAACTGAGAGTGTGATGCTAATCCAGATCTGAGGACAGAAGACCTGCTGAGACAAAACCACACGAGAAACCAGAAAACAAAGAGGTTAAAGATGCACTAATGACTTTATAGTGTGCGCGCGTGTGTGTGTGTGTGTGTGTGTGCGTGTGTGTGTGTGTGTGTGTGTGTGTGTGTGTGTGTGTGTGTGTAATTGATGTGTAAAGTGAGAACAGAGGCTTCCCAGCAGGACGGGGGGGTGATGATGTCATCGCAGGTGCTCAGAGACCAGCAGTGTTTCTGCATTAGCGTCTGAATGGGGCAGATTATCAGCGCAGGTTAGAGGTGACACAGATTCGGAGTCTGTAATGAGCTTTACCAACACACCAGACACAAGTTCACAAACACTCTGAGTCTGTCTTACTTTAGAGAGAATCACAGACGGAGAAACGTCGAGGATTGAAGAGAGAGAACATGCACTCGTGCTTTCTACTTCTCATATTCCTTTGAAATGTATTCTGTTCGACAATTATTTTTCTTGGCAGCTGTGCATGAGCGGGTTTCCTAAAGAAATGTCCAGGTCCAAAAACTATTGAAAACAACAGAGTAAAATAATTATAAATAAAATGTAAGATTTTGCATTTTAAATACATGAAGTCTACTGTAGACTGAAAGAATTTGTTGATGTTGGTGTTTAGAAATTGATAGTAAATGTCATTAATTAGAAAGAAACAGGAAGAGTAACACTAAATAAAAAGGAAAAATATATCTATACATTTTGATTGATGGGGGAGATTTTTATATATTTTTCTGAGAAAATATTCCAGAAAGACAAGATTTCGCCCTATCTAGCAAAATAATAATTTTAATAATTATTTATTAATAATTCATTAATGATTTAAATGGAATAATTTTAAAGTAGTTTTCTCCACAAACTTAAGTTACACCATGTAGTTTTTGTATTATTATTATCATTAATTATGCTATTACATTATACATTTCTTTCAAATTGTTTTTTTTGTTTGTTTTTTTTTTTTTTTTTTTTTTTTTACTTGACGTTTTAGTTATTTATGGGCTTTTGTCATTTCATTAGTTTTTATTTATGTTTCCATTTAGCTTTGATTTCCTTTCAATTTTAGTTTTTGTTTGTATTATTACTTCAGCTTAAGATCATTTTATATTAGGTAGCTGACAAGGCAAAAAAAAATTATAACAATAAAATTATAACAATATTAAATGTTATCATTAAGTTATTTTATAACTGTTACACCAGTGTTTATTTATTTAGTTATTCATTTTAGTAGTATTTAGATATTATAGTGGTTAAAAAATATTTTGAATGTAGCTTTTATATTCAGAATTGTACAGATTTTTACTAATTTTGGTTTTAGTATTCTTGTTATGTGGTTTTGTCATGTTTTTTTTTTTTCAGTTTATTCTATTTCGCCTAGTTTCGCTGTGACTTTGTTTTATGTTTGTTTCTTGTGTCTAGTGTCAGCACATGGCCTTGTTAGTTATTTTCCCGCCCATGTGCTCCTTTGGCCCCTCCTCTTTGTCTCCTCTTTACCACACCCTCTTGTTAGCCTAGTTGGTCTAATTGTGCTCACCTGTCCCTCATGTATTTTCCTCCCTGTTTATTGTGCACCTTACCCTTTTGTGTTTGCTTGTCCGTCTGTCTGTGGATGTGTCTGAATATGTGTCTGTGTCTGGTTGATCTTGTGCCCTTGTTTTGTCTAGTCCTTGTGATTTTATGTTCTTGTCTTGCTCCTTGTTTTAGTCAATTGTTTTCGTTTTTACATTGTTTTAGCTTTATATCAGTAAATAAATATTTTTATATGATTTTATTTTCTTATTTAACTATAACACACACAAGTTCAGTTAGAAGATCAAAAATTGATCCAAGGAAAGTTTTCATGTGAAGCACTCTGTAGTGAACAAGGCCAGTCTGCAGGTGGAGAGTATTGAGTGTTTGGGGAGATGAGGGGATATCATCTGTTTACGCTATAGTCTGTGAGGACGCTCTTTCTCTCCGCTCATATTTGCAGTTGCACATAAATCAATATTGCTGCTTTCATCTGCCTCCTCAGGACTCTGCACACACACACACACACACACACACACACACACACACAGAAGAGATCAAGGCATTCATCTCTCACACGTCTCACATGATTGAGATTTCTCTTCTCTGATGGAGTGTGTCAGAATGCCATTAGTGGCCACACATCCAATATTAATATATGTCAGAAGTATGTCAGAACTGAAGCACTCTTGCTGTACACATAGTACAAAGTCAGCGAGATATTCTTTTGGAAACTGCCCGAGGCTTCAGTTACTGATAAAACCCCAGAAAACTAAAGATGAAACCTCATTTAGATTAAACAAGCTTCAGTTATTGACAATCATTATTTGATTGTAGTTGGGCTTCAAAGCATTATTCTAATTCTGAACTTATTAACCTCATGGCAGAGCTTGATATTTTAGTCTTCACAGCATAAGTCCCTCAGCTGTGATTACTGTCCAGATTTACTTTCTAATCTGTTAGAGTATTTATTTTGTTTTAACACTGGGCTGTTGATGTGTCCTGAGTCAATCATGCGGATGTGTGTTTGCACATTGAAGCGCTCTGATGTTGGGTTTATTTGCCATCAGTGTGTTTTTATTAGATTTTTGTTTCAGGCTTATAATATTTTTTATGAACGATTTATCAAATACATAGTTCTCAGTATCTTAAACTCTGCGATCATAAGTCAGAAAACGCAAACATTTCTCACCAAAAGATCTGCTCTCCAGTTTTACTTTATAGCTATATACTGTAAGACATTTATTGATTAATTTGTGTCTGCTCTACAAAACGTTATTCAGGTAACCCAAAACACACTTAATAAAAATTAACTGGTGTACAAGTAAAAATATCATTTAATATGACTAAATAAACCAAAGTGCATTAGCTTACAAAGATGTCAGATTAAGTAAAATAAATCCACAAATAAATAAAAATAAATCCACTTTGTCTAGCATAACTTTACTTTTCCCAAGACATTGTACGAGAATAACGCATATATCATTGAATAATCACTGCAATCTACTTTACACTGCAAAAAAATTACCCAGTATTTTTGTCTTGTTTTTTTTTTAGTACAACCATTCATAAATCAAGATGCATTTACTTGAGAAGCCAAATAACTTCGTCTTTTTTTCTCATAAAGTATCAAAATGAATGAATTTCACTTGAAAATAGAAAGAAAAAAAGCAAGATTTGTAACACTTTATTTTGAGGACCTTTATTGTAAGTTTCCTATTAGCATGCATATATTATAGCATGCTAGCTGTTTATTATTAGCACAATTTAATGCTTGATTCTACTTAAAGCTTAACTGACCCCACTCCTAAACTTAACCACTCCTTGCTAGTTATTAATAAGCGGCTAATTAGGAGGCGAAAGCCATAGTTAATAGTTAGTTAAGAGTGAAGATCGGTCCTCAAACTCAGGTGTGACCTTGTGGAAACCAGATGATTTTTCATGCCCCATTAACAGAGATTTTGTTCTCGAAACTCAAAACTACTACGCAAATCGTTTTTTGAAATCTCCTCTTGTATTTATAGCTCATAGCCTTCATTTCATACACTGAGACCACAGCGTGAGTTTCCAGAAGAGCTGATGTTTGGTCACACAAGCTTTACTGGAGCACGTTCTGTAATGTGGTTTAATGTTCGACGATCACCTCATACTCAGCCTGACGCGAGGTATTTCCCCTCACACGCTCATCTACGGCTCGTGGTTGACGTCAAACTCAAATCAGCGGAGTATTTTCTGAAAAAACCCAGAGACACTGATGCAATGCTGCATTTCTCCAAACCTGATGAAGACACAAGGTGAAGGTGAGCACATTGCATCTATTGCTTTCAGTGGCTTGTTTTCCTCCGTCTAAATGCAGCTGATGGAGTTGTTGATGGTCTGTCTAGCCGCAGCTGATTGACAATGCTTTTGTTTTCCATGTGTTAAAGAATCTGACATCATTCCTCTGCTCAGCCTACAGGTCACAGCAAACCAATGACCCTTCAATAACGTCTGTCTGACCAGCGGCGGGTTGCATGAGGACATGAACGTGACAAACACATTCCTCGCCATGAAAACCCACTGCTCTGGAGATCTCGAAGAGTCTCTCAGCTCCTGCTTTTAATAATTAATACATATACATTAAGAGACATTCAGCGATTGGTGCTCGGTCTGATTGATTGATTTTCCCTCTCGGTCTTTATCATAGACAATCATTTGCAGATGAATAATTCAGCGTTATAGCGCCCAACACCTCCGCCATATTCATTACAGTAACTCAAGCATGTTTTTATCGTTGCAGCATGATAATATGACCATTATTTGAAACTGAGCGAACTGAATAAGTGAACGGTCTAAGATCATCTGCACAGATAGACTCGCATTATATATCGCACATACTGAGTCAGTGTGTGTGTGTGTGTGTGTGTGTGTGTGTGTCTGGCAGGCCGAGTGACTTTCTCTCTCTCGTTCTGTCGGCCGTCGTCTCGTGCTGGTTTTACTGCGGTGAAATGAGAAGCATCTTTACTGAGGTCAGTCTCTGATTACCTGTTCCCTCCTCGGATCACATGACACTTAAATGTGTTGTTTACACTTCTACCTCATCTGACTCGGGTCTGAGCCCAAACGTCTCACACACACGTGTGTATAACTGCGATGAAGCTGGCTGTTTCATTGTAACTTCAGTTTCGGTAAAACTGCTTTGAAACAATGTGTCGAGTAAAAAATGTGCAATACAAATACATTGGGATTGAATTGAACTTTTCAAAGTTTACATTTATATTTAGTCATTTTGCAGATGGTTTTTTCTGAAGTGACTTACAGTTGGGGAATAAATCGAATTTTATTAAAACGGAGATTAGTAGAATACATTTTGCAAGAAAATGTCTTCATGTTTTTAAAATCAATGTGTTACATACAGGTAACGAAAGGTAATACCGTAAACTTTTTCATGACTTGAAGTAAAATAGATATTAACTAAAATAAATAAAAAACTAATTTTATTCCAGCAAGGGTTAGTAAAAAAAAAAAAAAAAAAAAAAAAAAAAAATTACGTTTAAGTTAAAATACTGTAATAAGTAAAACGGTAATAAAAATGAATAGACATTAAAAAACAAAACAATAACTGATCAAAAATAAAATATATTTGTAACTAAAATTAAAATGAAAACAAAAATATATAACTTAAAATATCAACAGAAACTATTATTGTAACTCAATCATACTACTGTAAAAAATATTTATTATTATATTTAATATATATATATATGTTTTTTTCAGACTTATAAATAAATCACCAATTATTGGAGCATGTTTTAAAATAAGAAACAATTTCAGTCTTTGTACTTTAACATTTCATGTTTAATTCATGACCAGTCATATAGAAACTATTATATGACTAAAAATGCTAATAAAGATTATTAAAGTTTTAAAAGAAAGCACTATTTCAGTCTTTCTACTTCAGGATTTCATGTTTATTTCAAAGTTTAACTTGCTGTTTCTTTGTATAAGCTCTGAATGTCAATGGTTTCTAAATCAAATTAATGGTTACAGTAGTTTATGAAAATGACCTCAATGTTTAGTTTCTGTTATCCATAATCACTTGTGACTTGTATCATATAAAAATGGATGATCTTGTGATCTAATGACGTTAAATTCTCAGGGGAATGTTGTCAGTTTAACTTTAGTCCTCAGCGGAGGATATGAGCTCATTATATTCACCACAACACACAGAAACATGAGCTCATGGCGAATGACATCTGCGTATGATAATCAGATATAAGGAGAGACATGTTAACAACAACACAGAGTTTAGTGGATGCATGTATTACACAGAGCTGTTTAAAAACTATTTATGAGATCATATTGTGTAAATCAAGCTTTTAATAAATTCTGTCATCATTCACTAAACCTTTCAAAACCTGTGTGAAGTAATGCGTCGAAGAAAAGTCACAAGTTTATGTCATAAACTGGTACTAAACTTAACAAAGAATGGAATGAAAAATGTTGAATTAATCATGAAGTTTTAAAGTAGAAACTATTTAATAGTATTTTCTTTTAAATTGTGGACGAGCAATCTTTAAAACTTAATAAAATGCTTGTTTCAATGTTACAATGAACAATCGATTATATTTCATATTTATATTTTTGCACATTCCAAAGTATAAATTCTTAATTTTAAATGTTAACTTTTATATTTTTAACTACATTTTGGTAGTGTATATATAAAAAAGTATACTTTCTAGACGTATTTTATTTTAGTTGGCTGAACATTTCTCATTTTTGTTAGTTTAGTGTAAGTAAAAGGATGAAAATAGTAAAAACTGAAATAAAAATAAATTTTAAAAATGTTTATGTAACTAATACAAATGCACAACTAAATTTTAAACAAAATTATTATAAAGAATAAAAATAAAATGTAATTATGATTTGTGTGATATGACGTTTTATGTTTATTAACATACAAAAATTATATATTTTTAGTTTTTTTTCTTTCTTTTTTCTTTCTTTTTTTAACTAAACTCATTTTATTTTATCTAGCTGCCAAAGCAACATTTCTCATTTTCATTTAGTTTAAGATAAAATATGAAAATAACCTCAACTGAAATATAAATGAATAATAAAAAAACTATATAGACTTATAAAAAAAACAATAATTAATAAAAACACACAACAAAAGTTATTAAAAGTTGAACTAAATTAAAATAAAATGAAAAATCTGATTGAAAATATCAACAAAAAATAAAATGATGATTGAAGTACAAAAACTGAATTAACTGAAATAAAAAGTAAAATAAAATAAAATTTATTAAAATGCAAAAAAAAAAAAAATAAATAGCAAACATAATAAAATGACACTGACTCAATTATTTGTGCATTTGTGTGAGCTTGGCCTCTGATTACAATGTGACTTCATCAGGAAAAGTGCAGCTTGAACATTCTTGTGCTCTTCAGACAAGTCTGGAATGACATGAGGGTGGGTAAATAATTTTCTGTGGTATTTTTGGGAGTCTTCTCCCTCCACACATATGAGGAGGAGAGCTATTAATAGCATATTCCTGGGAAACTCCCAAAGCAAACACAAGGAGAATATCTGGAGAGCCGGAGAGATCTGCTGTTCAACACACACACAGTGACTCATCAGATGCCTTCAGCCTCGCTTAGTTTACACACACACACACACACACACACACACAGATGCAGGTAAACACCCCTGGCTCAGGTAAACCTGTTGACTCACAGCCAGAAAGGAGATATTAGAGAGCTGTTTTGTTTAATAGCTCCTGCATTTTTCAGCAGTCGGCGTTGAGTTACTGCTGGCAGATCGTCTGGCCGAGGAAAGCTGGATAATTATTCTCACGGCTGTAAGTACAAATTGCCCAGAATGACTCTGGCGCTGGTCGCAAACATATGCACGTATCATAAGTGTGAAATCACAAAAACATTTCATTAGCATCAGGTTCAGAGGCTGAGATCCAAGACCAACACTGGATGATTCAGGGACTCTGAGAGACAATATTTAACAGGTAATAAGTTAACCATAAAAAAAAGCCTGACTTATGAAATAACGGTCATAAAACAAATTATTCAAAGACTCAAACAGAGCAAAACTATACTTTATTTATTTTATTTTTTTTGTAGATGCTGATATTTATATTGAAAGACGATCAAATAAACATTCTTTAAAAGTCTGATAATCGTATTTGACACACTAAATCCTAATTAATATGTACTAAGTGATCATTTTGAGACAAGTCAAAATTCGGAGAAAGTAAAAACTATGAGATATTCAAAATTATGAAAAGTATTAATTATGAGAAGATAAGTAATTATCATAATAATGCAAACCTAGTCATAATTTCCAGATAAAAAGTCATAGTTATTATTATAATTATTTATTAGTTAATGTTTTTTTTTATTATTAATTTTTTTTTTTTTGGAAGAGTTTATTGTAACTTTAGACAAATGTGACCCTGGAGCACAAAACCAGTCATAAGGGTCAATTTATGGAAATTGAGTTTTATAAATCATCTGAAACTGAATAATTCATCTCTCCAGTGATGTGTGGTTTGTTCGGAGGACAATATTTGTGAACTATAAGAAAATCTGGAATCTGAGGGAGTGAAAAACATCGAAATATTGAGAAAATCATCTTTAAAGTTGTTTAAATGAACTTCTTAGCAATGTATATTACTAATCAAAAAGTTTTGATATATTTACGGTAGGAAATGTACAAACGATCTTCATGGAACATGATCTTTACTTAATATCCTGATTTTTTAATTATTTTTTTCTCAAGAGAAAATCAATAATTTTGACTAATACAAGTTTTTTTTCTTCTTCTTCTTCTTCTTTTGGCTATTAGTCCAAATAAACCCCAGTGACTTAAGACTGGTGTTGTGCTCCAGGGTCATGAATATTTTGAAGAATCATATTTGCTCAATCATGGCTCATATAATCTGATACATAAACGATGCTGATATTAATGCTGATATTCTGCTGCTTGTGATTTCTTTCTAACAGTAGAGCAGATACTGATATAAACTGATCTGAATATATCTCCAGTAATGAGACGAGATGTAAATGATCCGCACATATAACACAGTGATGGAGAGCTGAAGAAATCAAGGCTCCTCAGAAGATGTGAGATGTTCTGGAGGCTTGTGAACATCATTCCTCCGCTGTCGAACAGTGAAAGTAAAGCTCCTCAAAAGATCCTGAGGATCAGATCTGAGACTCTAAAACATGATTGATGGAGAATCAAGAAAAGATGAACTGCTTCAGTCCAGGAAGAGTTCATCTGGAGATATTACTGACCTTATTCTGACCTTTACTTGATCACAATCCATCAGACGACGGAAGGCATGTGATTTTGATTCCGTTCGTTAGCTGTGTTTGTTATCTAGAGCAGTTGTTTAGTTCCCGAAGGTTGTGTGATCGACTTTAACTTTGCAACAAAAGAGCTTGAAAGGTTAAAGGTGAGTTATAAAGTCTCCAGACAAAAGCTGTGTATTGTGAGCAGTTGTCCTCTAATTGTTTTATTGTTCTCTGGAATGAAGATAATTCACATCTAGAGCAGCTGTTCTCTTTCACATCGAGTGGCGACACTTGTAAAAAATAGCATCACAAAACACATTGTTTTTGACACAAACTGTTGATATTTTATAACCAGTGTTTATTGTATTTTTGTTCATAGATGTGTTCATACTCTATAATACTTTAAAGTTGTAAATATAACATTTATTGGTGTATGTTTTACAAGAAAAAAAAATCAAATTTTTCAAAATTTCACATTTAATTCTACATTACTTGCTTTTTCTTTCTTTCTTTTCAAAATTTTGCCTCAAGTAATGTTTGCACATTTCCTTTTCATACAATTTTTGCCACAAATGTAGTTTTTCCTCAATTTTAGATTATTAAACTGTGTTTTTTCACGTGTTTGCACACTTAAATTGTCAGATTCTTGTTTTATTATACTGAAGTTTAAAATTCTTGTAGAGTATAATGAGATTATTTTTAGATCAATACATATTAAATGTCTGTACTAATCCGGACTGAATAAATAATAAACATGGTCGATCAGTAAATGTTTCCTTTTAAAACTAAAGTGCATTAAAGCTCAAGTATTTCAGAGTCATTTACAGAATATAGTATCATAGTTTTTTTGTAAATTAGATATTGTTTTAATATTTTCAGCTTTCAGTTATGGTACTTTTGTGGTTTTTATTTATTTATTTATTTTAATTATTATTATTTTTTATTTATTTATTTTTGTACTTCAGAATGAACTAAAAGGTAATAAGTTGCATTGGAAAAACTATTTATTTCATTTTTTTTATTATTATTATTATTACTTATTTATATATTTATTCTCATAGTATTGGGTTTAGTTTAATTTTTACTCAAATAAAATGTAAAACGACTGCTTTTATCTGTACTTTTACTCCAGAAATTGATCTGTTCAGTTTTCCTCCAGGTGTTTATGTTCACAGTGAGACTATTAACTACATCATTTGGCTATGATCTTTTGTGTGTGTGTGTGTGTGTGTGTGTGTGTGTGTTTATGTGTGTGTGTGTGTGTGTGTGTGTGTGTGTGTGTGCTTGGACTCTAGCGTGGTGTCAAGACTGGGCCTGTCTCCTCCTGACAGTGTTGACCAATAATGTGCAGATTAAATATTGATGGTGGCAGATACATGTTTAGTAGCTGGACTAAAGCCGGACACCAGATCTGATCCGATCCGCTCCGGCTGGAATAATGAGCAGCTGTTGAGAGAGGAGCGATGCAGAGCGATTCACAGAGAATTAACCCCGTAAACACACTTCAGCAGAGATACTAAACATGCATGAATATGAGTTAGAACCGAAAGAGTAGGTCACCCAAACATGAACATTTGCTGGAAATGTCCTCACTTTCAGATCGTCAGAGATCAGGATGAGTTTGTTTCTTCATCAGGTTTGTAGAAATGTAGCACTGCATCAGTGTCTCATCAATGGATGCTCTGCAGTGAATGGGTGCCGTCAGAATGAGAGTCTGATAAAAACATCCCAATAATCCACAGCACTCCAGTCCATCAGTGAACATCTGGAGAAGACAAAACCTGAAACACATCCGAGGACGGTCCTCTCTGGTGGTCCATTGTTGAAACTCAGCGGGGAGTTCGACACCTTTCATGTTCACACAATACACTCAAAAGTGTCTTTTTAATGGAGGTTGATGGGTCAAAACACACACACACATACACACACACACACACACACCCCACTGTGCATCTGAGCTTTTAAACTCTTCAGGCTTCAAATTATCACACTTTTATACTTTTAAACTCAATTGCTATTGAATGCTAGGAACTTGGGTGATGCACTTAAAAAAAATGCTATATTAAATGTGCAATATTGCAGTAGAAAGCTTAAAATAGCATTTTCTTGTGAAAAAAAAATAAAAAAGTAGTCCAATAATCTTTGTTTCATTGTCAAACGTATGTCAAAGCCAAAATGTCATAATTTGTGTGAAGAAAAATAACCAATTGTTTTGTTAATACAGAAATGGTTTTATTTACTTTTTTCAAAAACAATGATTTTTTCATATTATCATATTTTTAGTTTGTTTGTTTGTTTTTAATAAACATTTTATTACGGATTTTGATTTTCATATGCTAAGATTTAAAGTTTGTGTCAAGAGAAAAAACAATGAAATCTTGAGTGAAATACAGAAATTAAATCAATAAAATATGGAAAAGTTATATTATATTATACCTTTTTTTATATATATGATCTTATATTACATTATATCCAACATATATTTTTAAGTGTATTATTAAAATTTCCTTTCCTTTGATCAAAACTCTAACCTATTGCATAATGCTGTTATTCTAGAATCCAACTGGCAAGTGTTTTGTAATTCAGTGCTTGTTTGTGAGGGTTTAGGATGATTAAAGTGGGAAAAGCTGGAAATCAGCTGGATTTCAAACCTGTAAATCCAGTTCTGAGTCTCTGAGTTCAGAATAACAAAGGAGCGAACAATGGCTGGCAATTAGTGCTGCATCGTTAGGATCAGAACATGACAGAACAAGTCCGACTGGAAATACAGCAGAATTAAGATCCTCTACATCACAGATGTGCGTCAGGAGACTGAGTGAACAAACACATTCAAGTGTGTCAGTGAGAGACTGAGGTCAGAGCCCCGACCTTTGACCTGCATCTGCTGAAACACAAACACCTCATTCAGGAAGAGATGCACATTCAAGTGCGAAATTTCAGTCAGTTTGAGGTCAATGATAACTGACCATTTCCCTGGACATTGAGAACAGAGCCCTGCATTTCAGCCCCAACTTATTTACACCTCTAGTGCCGGGCTTCGGGACAATATTCATGTCATATCTCTTTGATACACAATTACAGTTTTTGAGAGAGAGAGAGAGAGAGAGAGAGAGAGAGAGAGAGAGAGAGAGAGAGTACCATGTTTTTTTTATTGAAATTATAATAGACTTTAGTTTAGTTTAGTTTAGTTTAGTTTAGTTTAGTTTAGTTTAGTTTAATTTAGTTTAGTTTTTAGTTTAGTTTATGATTTAGTTTTCAGTTTAGTTTACTTTTAGTTTAGTTTAGTTTAGTTTAGTTTAGTTTAGTTTAGTTTAGTTTAGTTTAGTTTAGTTTAGTTTTCAGTTTAGTTTAGTTTAGTTTAGTTTAGTTTAGTTTAGTTTTCAGTTTAGTTTAGTTTAGTTTAGTTTAATTTAGTTTAGTTTTTAGTTTAGTTTATGATTTAGTTTTCAGTTTAGTTTACTTTTAGTTTAGTTTAGTTTAGTTTAGTTTATTTTTCAGTTTAGTTTACGTTTCAGTTTAGTTTAGTTTTTAGTTTAGTTTAGTTTTCAGTTTAGTTTAGTTAAGTTTAGTTTAGTTTTCAGTTTAGTTTAGTTTAGTTTAGTTTAGTTTAGTTTAGTTTAGTTTAGTTTAGTTCAGTTTTCAGTTTAGTTTAGTTTAGTTTAGTTTAGTTTAATTTTTAGTTTAGTTTATGATTTAGTTTTCAGTTTAGTTTAGTTTAGTTTAGTTTATTTTTCAGTTTAGTTTACTTTTCAGTTTAGTTTAGTTTTTAGTTTAGTTCATGATTTCGTTTTCAGTTTAGTTTACTTTTAGTTTAGTTTAGTTTAGTTTAGATCAGTTCAGTTGAGTTGAGTTGAGTTGAGTTGAGTTTAGTTCAGTTCAGTTCAGTTCAGTTCAGTTCAGTTCAGTTTAGTTTAGTTTAGTTCAGTTTAGTTTAGTTTAGTTTAGTTTAGTTCTCAGTTTAGTTTTATTTTAGTTCAGTTCAGTTGAGTTGAGTTGAGTTCAGTTCAGTTGAGTTGAGTTTAGTTCAGTTCAGTTCAGTTCAGTTCAGTTTAGTTTAGTTTTGTTTAGTTTTGTTTAGTTTAGTTTAGTTTAGTTGAGTTGAGTTTAGTGTAGTTTAGTTCTCAGTTTAGTTTAGTTTAGTTTAGTTAATCATGTTTAATGATTAATGATTGAATTCTGCATTGCACTGCACTGTGATGTGTTTTAGGGTTGCAGTGCATCAATCCAGACAAAAAGCATCATGTCATTGAGTATTTCTGACATGTTCATAATGTGCTGCTTTGGACTGAACAGATTTGGTGCAGAACACCTGAGACCGGTGTAATCAGTGCTGGTCTGCACGTAATCTCAGAGTGTGTGAAACGGCGTGTGTTTTCCAGACAGTCTCTGCTCTTCTGTCTGGCGCTCTGTTACCTGCACAGATCAGGTGTCATTGCTCTAATAAGAGAGACGGACAGATCTCCAGCCGCTATCTGTCTGTCTGTGTGCTGGTGGCCGCGGTCACAGACCCACATGACCCTCCTCTCGCCCGCTTCAATAATTCACAAGCTTCACCTGAGATGACTGACAGCCGCGTGTTTGTCCCGGTCTGATCCGCTCATGACGGCTGTGTTTATGTGTGACCGGCTCAGAGAGGACAGGGTTATTTTACGGTTATTTAAATACTATTATAATTTTGAATTAACATTTTAGTTTTATATTTAAAATCTTTTTTATATTTTTCATTTAATTTTATAAATTTTCTCAAGTGCTTTTATTTATTATTTTTTTTTATTAATCAGGTTTATTTTTTTCTTTATTGATTTTTGTGCTTCAGCTAAAACTTAATTTAGTAATTTGACAAGGCAACATTTCTTGTTTCATTTTTAGTAAATTTGTTATGTGTCTTTTGAAGTTAAATTTATTTTATTTCAGTTTTAATTTTAGTTCAGTTTTAGTTTTTCTTCCTTTTTTATTTCCATTAGTAATTTTAACTACTTCCACTTAATTTTTTTTTTTTTTTTGTGTGTGTGTGTGTGTGTGTGAACAATTATAACCCTGATAGTTAGATCATATGCATCATTTTATAAATCTCAAGTTCTGTTTCTGTTATTTATGTGACTGTTTTTGTTGTGATCAAATTTATCTGTGCTATTCTTTCTAGTAATTAAATGTATGTTCATATTTAATAAAGTAAAGTCAATTGAATGAAACAAGAATATCCATGTGTTTTCTGAACAAAAATGTGAGTGGTGTGTGTAACATAAAAAAAACTCATTTGCATAATTAATATACATTAATATGTTTTTAAAAATGCAATGATGTAAAATGCATGATTAATATTCATAATGTGATAATTGTAACATGCTTCACACATCTACGGCATCTTTTAATAAGCAAACACACCAGATATATGTGTGTGTGTGTGTGTGTGTGTGATTCTATTTCTGTGATATCTTCACTGAAATCCCTCTTTCACACACAGATCCCAGTGTTTCCACGCTTTCACCGATGATGAGAGTCTAAAGAGAGTCACAGACCGCACAAGGCTGATCTCAGGTCAGTGTGTCTCCTGATGCGCTCGTGCAGTTGCTATGGAGCTCATCCAATTAGAAGAGCCGAAAAACCCTTGACTGGTCTCCAGGCAGGATTCATGTGCTCAGTGTTTTGGTAGGAACTGAGGAACTGTGAGTGAGTGAGTGAGTGTGTGTGTGTGTGTGTGTGTGCGTGTGTGAACCTTTGGTATGATGGGAACCGAAGAACGTGTGTCACAACCACATTAAAACTTCTTGTTTTGTTTTAATGTTGTTCTTTTTTTTTTTTTTTTTTTTTTTTTTTACTGTGCATAAATTTTTTTATGCACTTTATTTCATTTCATTGCATTGGTGTTTTATATATATTTTTTTTTTGTTGTTGTTTTTTTTTTTTATTTTATTGCATTGCATTGTTTTGTGTTTAACTTTTTATTTTATTTTATTGTTTATTTGCATTTGTATTTTTTTTTTTTGTATTTTATTTTATAGCATAGCATTGTTTTTTTGTTTTGTTTTTATATTTTATTTGAGTTTTATTGTATTTTATTGCATTGTATTGCTTTATTTGTTATAATTTAATTTATTTTTATATTATTTCACTTTGTATTGTTTATTTGTATTGTTGTTTTATTTAATATCACTGCATTGTGTTGTATTTTTACACATTTTATTTTATTTTCATTTATTTCATTGCATGTTTTATTTTTTATTTGCAATGTAAAGCCAATAAAGCACTTTGTATCAAATTCATTGAATCCTAACACAGAGTTCAAAGGGTTCACAAGCTGTAGAGGAAGTGGAGCATGTGACTGTGCAGCCGAGTGTGTGAGTTCTCTTCTCTCTCTCTCTGTGGTTTCTGATGCAATCATGAATGATGTGTATAGCCTTATCTGACAGCACGACCTGCAAAGAAACCGTGTTTACATATGCTGTCATCCCCGTCACGCTGGACCAATGATGGAGCTGTTGCCATCACAACAGACGGCTTTATTTCAGTCTGTGGCCTGCTATTGCCATAGAAACAGAGTTAGTTCAGTGAAAAAAGGCCCATGAATGATTCAACATAGTTCCAGCTCGATACTATAAAGGCATGCATACTAATGATGGCTATTTAATGGGTCACACCCTGCATATTACATCAAATCCAGCATTCATGATCCTCCACATCTGAGATATTTCTTATTCATGCTGCTTTATGTTTACATCAACGAATTGGAAGAACTGGCTAAAAACACATCGCTTCCATCTTTATTAGAACCTCTATCTCTAATACTTTCTATTCTAATTCTATTCTTAAAAAGCAACCAAAAAAATAAATAAACAAATACTAGCTTCTCTAATCTTTTTGCATTCAATTATACAATCAAGAAAAGCAAGAAAAAAGGCATCTAACACTTGCTTTATCTATTGTTTTCTATTTCTATCTGTTATTATTTTATTTATTATATAATAAAAACCTTGCTACGTGTACTGCGTTAAGCTAACTGAGACCTGTTATAGCACTTGTGTTTTATCATGGTTGTTTTTGATTGTTTCTCTTGTTCTCATTTGTAAGTCACTTTGGATAAAAGCGTCTGCTAAATGACTAAATGTAAATATTTCAAAGTCTGTTTATAAATGTGGTTAATTTTGTTAACCACAATGCACTACATTTAATTTTAATTAATTATTTTAAACAATATATGTAGAGGTGTGCACTAACATTATTTGTAGTTTTGTTTTATTTTATTTTATTTTGTTATTTTTGTATTTTATCGCATTGAATTTCTATTTATTTTTGCATTTTTATTCAATTTTTCTAATAATTTATTTTTGTAGCATTTTATTTTAACACATTTTAAAAAGCATTGCATTGAATTGAATTTTTGCACATTTTGAATGCATTCAATTGCATTTTATTTAATTAATTAAATTGTATTATATTATTTCATGTAGAGGTGTGTAGATGTTATTTATAAAAAATATATATATATTTTTTTATGTTCACATTTTAGTTTCTTGCATTTTTTATGGTCTATTGTTTGATTTGATTACAATTTAAAATGCATTGCATTGCATTTTTTTCTTTTCTTTATTTAAACAATAGTGTATGCATGTACTTTACACACACACACACACACACACACACATATAGATAGATAGATAGATAGATAGATAGATAGATAGATAGATAGATAGATAGATAGATAGATAGATAGATAGATAGATAGATAGATAGATAGATAGATAGATAGATAGATAGATAGATAGATAGATAGATAGATATAGATATGAACTGATATTTAAAACAACAAACTGGATTTTCAAAAAAACATATATTCTGTGTACAGTATTTCAAGATTTTAAATGTGGTCAACTTTGTTGTCCAGTTTTGTTTTAATCTTGGGAAACTTCCTCTTCTATTATCTGTGTTTGATTTGGCTGCTTCAGTCGTGTGTAAAAGCATCATTAAAGATGTAAATGTCTCTGCGTCTCTGCGTCTCTGCTGATGGTAACCTCTGATCGTTTAAAGCTCATCAGGATCTGATGTAAACACCGAGTGATTGATCAAACACCGCAGCTGATGTAGAGGAGTCCGTCTGTGTTTGTTCAGCTGTCTGCCGCTGTGCTGCTATTTCATCTG
>NW_020526736.1:32500-95000 GCF_003368295.1 Carassius auratus
AAAGGTCCAGTTTCCATATTAGTATAATGTTATATTAAGGTTAGTAAAATGTTCCTGCAACATTCTCTCAGTCATTCAAACACCTGCTGTGATCAAGCAAGAAAGAAATATAAATAAGAACACAAACTACAACTTTCTTCAGCCACAGTCTTAGGCGACCTGAAGATACAATACTTTAAATCTCTCAAGATCTGAATAAACAACTCCACAAACAGCATTACCAGCTTCACTTGTAGTAATTCTAACCAGAATGATTTTCTGTCATGCATTTACAGAAGTTCTTATTGATAATTCACAGAGGTTAAGATGTTGATGCCTTAATTAACATTATTTTGAGATCACCATCATAGAGATCAGGGTTTGCTTCAGTTGTGCTCTAGATCCTCAACTTTTGCTGCAATGCTTTTTTCTGCAGTTGCAGTTGTTTTCAGAAAACATTTCTGCATATATAAAGCAGATCAACAAGTCTGTTTTAATAACAACCAACTGACTGCACTAAACTGGTTTAAATGACCCAACTGATATAAAAATAAATAATTTAAAACTCTGTTGTGGTTGGTACACTGATGTTTAACAGTGAATAAATATTGTTTTTGCTATCTTTTAGATTATTTATACACTCACAGACATCAACATTTGGCGTATTAAACACAACAATGGTGACATGTTTCATGCCAGCATACAAGACATGTTCATGGCTCCCAGCATGCATTGCTGCAATTTTTTTTTCGGGATTGTCACCACTGTTGAGGATTGTACGACAGCAATACAAAATACAACATTTTATTGTATTAATGCTACTGTAATCACAGCAACACTGTTGTATAAACACATAATTTTATTGTATTAAATCAACAGTATGTTTCTTGTATATTGTTTGCTGTAAATTCACGGCAATTAGTTGCCAGGAGTTTCCTGTAAAAATACAATCAATTTTTAACAGTGCATGTTTCCTTTTCACACTGATTCTAAGCTGTTTCTATCAAATAAATGTTAATAGTTAATTATTAGTAGTATTTACTTATCCATTAATCAATTTGGAGAGCGGAAATCTGACCTGTTTAGTTAATATAACTGAAAAATATAAATACTCTGTAATCCAATAATTATTAATTATATCTAATATAAATTATAAATTGATAAAACCATTAATATTAATAGTTATAAATTAATAAATAGAGAAACCTTAAGTTTAATTAAGGATGAGGACATTTTCAGCAATTTTTCATTTTTTTTTTTTTTTCGGGTGAACTGTTCCTTTAAGATTCATTAACTCTTTCAGTCGTTTTTTAACAAACACTTTACAAGAGTGGGTTTTACTGATGTATTTTATGTCATAGAATAAACTTTTGAACCAGTAATTGAATCAAAAACCATTGCAACTTGTTTCACAGTTTCAGTCTACAGATTTACATCATATATTAGAGTTATTTTCATACTGATGAGAAAGAAATCATTATCTATTTCCTACAACAGATAAATGAGAAAACCTTCCTCGTGTCTTTTCACATGACACTTTCAAAGACACGCAGCAGTACTTTACAAGCATCGTTACACTTGTCTTGTGATGGGAAAATAAATGCTATGAAAATATCGTCAGAACATCTACAAGAAAAAACTCTTGTAGCCATTGCAAAGCTGCCGTTTCAACTCTATTACTGTGTATGAGTAGAGTAGAAACCCCCTGTTATGAAGTTGGTTTTCTAAGTAAATCAGCTTGTGGGGTTAGTTTATTCCGGTGTCGTAAAATCACCCAGCCTTTCTGTTGGCCTGAAACATCATGTGATGAATTCACAGCAGAGAAACCACAAACACTACAGCTGGGGGAATTTCCCATCCACGTGTGTGAATACAGCACAGCAGGGCGGGACCAAAACAAACGCTCTGATTGGCCGCGAGTCACATGATTGACAGTCTTAAAGGCACAGGCGCAGAATCATCCTGAATGATAATACACAGTATGCCAGGAGTGCATTTATTCTCAGTAAACCTGAAGTGTTCCATGCAACTATTTGTGCTATTCATCTTTCTAAGATATATTGAGTTTATAGTCTTCACGTTAGATTATGAATTCGGTCAGTAAAGTAATTAAACGGGCCTTTTGTGAAAAACGCATGACAATAGCGCTGCACACAAAAGCACAGCAGGACGGTGATCCTGAACACATTCTACAGTTAAATGACCTCAGTTTGTATTTTAACACCATTTCTCTAAAATAACACCTTCGTGGCAGGTGTTAAATTAAGCAATACTCCGATTCATGAGTAAATTAACTTGTTAATGCTTACTGATGTCTTGTTGAATTCTTCAGTATTGAATTTTGCATTCAAATATTTTTGTATTACAGTAGTATATAATTGATCTCAAGTTTAAAATCCTTTACACTCAAATTAATTTTTCATGTACTTAATTAATTTATTATTATTATTGTTAAGTACCAGCTCAAGCAAGCTAGCAATGAATAAATAAAACATTTATTTATTTATTTATTTATTTATTTATTCATTCATTCATTCATTCTCTCATTCATTCATTCATTCATTTATCAATCAGAAATAGTTCAAATTATCCTATCATCGTGATACACTTGTGCTTGATTTAATCCTAAATTAAACCTATTTTGGCCAAGTTGGGTCTAAAACCATCACGTCATTATAGCCTCTTAATGTAAATGCTCCTGTCCCTTTAAGAGAGAGAGCGAGAGAGCGCGCGCGAAAGAGAGCGTGTGTGTGTGTGTGTGTGTTTGTGTGTGTGTATGTGTGTGTGTGTGTGACATTTTGAGCGCCGTGTGTGTGTGTGTGTGTGTGTGTGTGTCTGACATTTCGAGCGCCGTGTGTGTGTGTGTGTGCGTGACGTCAGCACGGGGGGAGGGGGGGCGGGGCCGCTGGAAAACGGGAGCGAGCTCAGCGTCGCCGACAGCAGAATGAAGCGAGCCGACGAGGAGCGCGCACCGCACGAGCGAGCAGCTGATATTTCTAAACTTCACTTCACTTAAACATATTTTTATTACGCTGGAAAAGATACAAACACACAGGTAAGACGCGTTTACTCGTCATGAAGTTCGTCAAAAGGAGGCACGGTGAGGGAAATGCCATAATATTTGTTTTATTGTTAATTTATTCTGTTTTAATATTCACTGAGTGTAAATACAGTATCGCGTGTTGTTATTAAATGTGTTTGTGTAGACACTCGTGTTTATTGAGAATATTTACTGTGAGCTGTCATGTTAAAGAGTGTCTTATATAAACCTATAAAAATCACTGAAGATGTTATTGTTGTCTAAACCGGCAAACTGGCGGTGTTTCAAAACCTAGTGAGCTGCCTACATAGACAGCAGCGTTTGGATCTTACTGTTTTAAGTCTATGAGGAAACTGCTGCTGTCTATGAAGACTCACATTAGGATTTGAGACACAGCCCTTGTAAATCTCAATAGTGCGTTTAGAAAATCACATCTCAAATCTGATTTGCATTAATAATGACTGTGTAAAGTGCTGGAGACAAGTGTCATAAACACTTTATTATCCCTGTCAGTGTGTTTCATGCGTATTCTACGTGATTTCTATTGTCTAAATAACTGTTTATGATAAGATAACAATGCTGTTGTTGAACTACTGAAATGCAATTACGATATGAAGATGAGAACTATAATGATACGAGAGCAATACATGTGGATATTGATGATTGAAAGATGAAGAAGTGAAGACACTGGTTATAGTCACTCATTTCTCATTTCTTTTGGACTGTAGTTTGTTTTATCAAGAAGTCATGCAGATTTTAAAGCAGGGCAGTTTAGCCAAGCTGTGCTGGATAGTGTGTGAGTGTTTTGTGGTGTTCAGGCTGGTTTTGTGTGTGTGTGTGTGTGTGTGTGTGTGTGTGTGTGTGTGTGTGTATGCGTGTGTGTGTGTGTGTCTGTGTGTGTGTGTGTGTGTATGTGTGTGTGTGTGTGTGTGTGTGTGTGTGTGTGTGTGTGTGTGTGTGTGTTTTCTCACTGGGTCAGTAGTGCTACAGAAGCTCAATGGGAGGCGTCAGCACAAAACAAATCACTCCACCATCACTGCAACCCTTAGACGCCTTCAAGTCAAAATTTATTGGCCAAGTTTGATTGCTCTTATGAAAATAGGTCTTAAATACACCATACAGTACAGGGAAGTACTCTACAGATAAAACACAGCATGCAAAACAATTATGCATTTATTTATGTTTTTATGCATGCATTTATACATGCATTTATACATACATTTATTATTTTTTATTTATGCATTTATACTTGCATTTATGCATGCATTTATTTATGTTTTTATGCATGCATTTATACATGCATTTATTATTATTTTTATTGATGCATTTATACATGCATTTATGTATGTTTTATGCATGCATTTATTTATGAATTTATGCATGCATTTATTTATGTTTTTATGCATGCATTTATTTATGTTTTTATGCATGCATTTATTTATGTTTTTATGCATGCATTTATTTATGTTTTTATGCATGCATTTATTTATTTTTGCATGCACTGCATATTTGCTCTTTTTATTACATGATATTTACATTATTGAAGAGTAAATATGCATTTCTAAGCTAAATATAGCATTTTCTCAAGTCCAGAAATGCATAGTATGTTTTGTTAGTAGTGGTAGATGTGAAACTATGGTTTGTTGTTGAGAGTCTCTTGTGGGTTAGTTTTGGTAACATTGTTAGAGTTTTTTTTCTTTTCTTTAAGAGTTCAGATAGAGATGAATTAGCAAGGCCAGGGTGATTTTGGACTGATTCCACCTGGCCCTCATGAATGGATTGTAGTTTGTGTGTCAGTGTGTGTGTGTCTGCAGCAGTAGAGGGAGCTGCGTGTTGCTCTGCTTTTTGCAGCGTAATTTTTTCATTGAGGAAATCAGATGCGATAGTTTGCGGTGTGTGACACATGTTTCTGTAACATGAACACACACACACAACACACACACTTCTGAACACCACACTTTCGAATGATGAGACACTCTATGGCCTGAGAGAAAGCTGAGTAATACTCATAAGTGTCATATTGGAAACTTTTGAATATGTAATAGTTTACCAGAAGTGTTTGACAAAGAAGATTGTACTAAGTTGCTAACTGGCTGTAAATAAAGAAATAACAGAGTTGACAGAAATAAATAGGGAATTCTGTTTGCTGATGCAGTGTGTGCTGTTGTTAGTGTGACGTGTGTGTGCTCTGCTCTTGTGTTCAGGTGAGGAGCTCGGCTGATGGATGAGGATGAGGATGATGTGCACAGGAAGGGTCTACGGCCCTGGCCTTCCTCCCAGGTTCAGTTAAAGCAGACAGAGACGGCCGGGAGACCCCCTGCATCACCCAGCGTAATGCTGCCCTGCCCAGTGCATGTGGAGCACACACGCTTCTTCTACGGTAAGCCACTGAATCCCTAGATGAGTGTGTGTTGTGTGACCTCAGCGGCTTCATTACCTGTGTGTGTAACCAGTCACTTTGCAATGCAAACCAGGCCAGCGTTCACGTGCATCTCTTACTGTAGAATCAGTGCGGGGGGAAGAAGTCACTAAAGCATGATTGAGCAGCTCAGCTCGTAGCTGCTTGCAGTTCCGTTTGGTGCCACTAGAGCTCCAGAAATGTTTGAAGGTGCCTGGTGTCATCTCCAGTGCTCTGAGCTCTTGTTTTCTGAACAGGTAGCGCAGGATTGTTGCTGCTGGCGCCGCCGAGCCGCTCTCGGTCTCCAGACGTGGTGCTCCGGCCGAGTCTGAGGATGATGGAGCGGGCGGCGCGGGCCGAGCGGAGCGTGGAGACCCTCATCGGACAGAAGCTCCAGCTGATCGGAGATCAGTTCTATCAGGAGCACATGATGGTGAGTCGGCTCGATCCTGTGAGCGTGTTTCTGTGCGCCGGATCATAATCACATCACGTCTTGCTTCAGCGCTCGTTCACACAAAAGAGTTTTCAGCGTGTGCTGTTTGTTTCGGCCGCACTGTTTCCTGAATCTGGTCGAGCTGTTTGACCCCAAAGACACCGGAGCGACCCCTCGCTCTCACTTCCTGTTTACTGCACTCTTTTCCTCCAGTGTGTGTGTGTGTTGTGTGTGTGTCTGTATAATGACATGGGTATGACACAGGTATTACAAGGAGAGAGTGACTTATGAGGACATAACCCATGTCCCCATTTTTCAAAACACTTATAAATCATACAGAATGAGTTTTTTTGAGAAAGTAAAAATGCACAAAGTTTCCTGTGAGGGTTAGGGTTAGGTGTAGGGACCATAGAATATACAGTTTCTACAGAATAAAAACCATTACACCTATGGGATGCAAATGTACAAATGATAAAACACAACAAAATTACAAAAACAAAAAACCCCAGAAATTATATTTTTTTATTTATTTTTATTAAATAATAAAAAAATAATAGTTTCACAATATTATAGTAAACTAAAAACAATAAAAACCTATTTGTTACTAGAAATAAAATGAAAATTAAATGAAATAAAATATATTGCTATTTGATGTATTAAAATAGCTAAAACTGAAATAACAATGTATAAAAATTATACAAACATGTAAAAAAAAATATATATATATATATATATTCTAGTAACATATATATACTAATTCAAAATATGAACTATGATAGTTTCTCAATGATACTAAAGTAACACTTTGGGAAATATATATATATATATATATATATATATATATATATATATATATATATATTTTTTTTTTTTTTTTTTTCAAGACGTTTTGCATGGGGCATGATTTTGAGAATCATTTTGCCGGTTGACATCTAGATGAAAAACTAGGACTAAAAGTGAACCACCGCAGGCTGTTGCCATCTGCTCTCCTTTCTTGGCTTCTCTAGCTCATTATCTCTTCTTTATTCTGTCTTTCTCTTCAGTCTTGATTTATTTCTCGTCTTGGTTGTGTAACTCCAGCTGAGGTTCAGTCTCTGTTAAACGCTCCTGGTTATTTTAGGATTTCATGTTGCTAATTATGTGATTTTCAAGCTCTAAAGCCTCGTTACGTGTTGAGAAAGGTACAAACCGGCTCGTTCCAAACCATAGTGAGACGTTCTGTGGTCTAAAGCAGTGAAACCTCGTAAGTCAATTCACAGCGAGTAGAGTTTGATAAATACTCAATTTGATAAATAAATGGAACTATTCTATTAACTAATAAAATTGTATATAATTTAAAAATAAATAATTTTACTAAATTAAAATAAAATGTCAAAAAAATAACAAATGTATAAAGTTTGAAAACAAAATTATATAAAATAACATTAAAAAAAATTCTAATGTAATTTCAAAATAATATAATATATATATATATATAAATATCAGTTTAAAATAATTATTCATTATAAATTTTCAAAAAATTATAATAGTTGTAATAAAATAAATTATATACATTTTAAAAAATTGCATATCATTTAAATAATTTTTTTATGAATTTAAACATATTTTAAAATAAAATAAGTATGTAATACATACGTAATACTACAATATTTATTTTCTAATACATTTTCAAAAAATAATAATTAAATAATTGTAAGACGTAAAAAATATATACATTAAAAAAGTAATTGAATTTTTATATGTAATTAAAAAATATACTATAACAATTTTTTAAATAAAATAATACTTGTATATATACACATTTTAATAAATTATATATATATATATTGCATTCCAAATTTTTTTTAATTTATTTTATCTTAATTATTTAAATTTTCAAAAAAGAAAACACATAAAAAAAGTGACATGAGCAGGTTGTGAAAAAGTAGTTTCATTATTATGAACTGAAGTCTGTTTGACTGAAGTTCAGCTCTTTCCCGCGGCGCTGCTCTCTCTTTCTGTCGCCGTTTGGACGATTGCTGCAGGAATCTCTGATCATCACGTGTCTTCAGAAGCTGACAGATGAATTACTGCACGCTCTCGAGCTCGCTGAGGCCCTCGGGGCCCGAGACGGGACTGTGTTCAGAGATTCATCAGAGCCGTGGTGAAGTCTACAGGAGAGCAGAAATAAATCAAGTGCACGTCTTTTTGAGATTGTTTTTTAAAGCTAAGGATCTTGGTCTGTCCAAGATATAAATACAGATCAAGCAGCGTTTAGACAGATCTGTGAGAGACAACAGCAGATTTTCATTGGATGTGTGTTTGTGTGTGTGTGTGTGTGTGTGTGTGTGTGTGTGTGTGTGTGTATGTATGCAGTGTGTGTTTAGCAGAAATGCGGTGTAAAGGGGATGTGTTTCCTGTGAGACTCTCGAACAATGCCTTCTGAAATCCTCCAGAGATCTGCTCTTCCTGACTCAGGAAAGTCATACGCTCTGGATTCTCAAACTTCATACGTCTCTTTTCATTCTGTTGGGGTTAAACGGTTAGTTATGATTGATATTTGTGCTGGAGGTAAAACCAGACTCTGTCAAAACCTCAGGAGAAATAAAACACTGCGATGAGGCTAATAGTTGTTGTACACTAATATATATATATGTAAAAGTAATAAAAGTTGTATATATTTTTGTAATAAAAAATATAGTGAAGTGATATGATTTAATAATACACACACACACATATATATGTAGTGTAAAAAAATATTTATATGATTTTTAAATATAATTATATACATTTTCAAAAACTGAAATAAATTATGAAAAATATGAATAAATTTTATATGTAATTTTCAAATAAATTACATATAATAATAATAATATAGTAATATTCTTTATATATATATATATATATATATATATATTTTTTTTTAAATACAATAATGTATATCATTCAAAATTAATTATATTAATTTTCAAAAAAAATTATACAAATTATAGATTTTTATTAATAATTTTTAAAAATTATAATTTTTTATAAAATTATTAATAATTGTATATAATTTAAAAGGAAATTATATCTAAAATAAATGAAAAATAAAAATAATTTTAATATAAATAATAGTATATTATACATATACATGCTTCTAAAATAATAAAGCATATAAATTATACATATATTATAATTTGATACTGCATGTTATTATTTAGTTAATTTATTTTATATAATAAAAAATTGGTAAATAATTATCATTATTATTGTATATAAGTAATATTTTAAAGCAATAAAATCCATAATAAATATGATAAAGTAATTTCAGAATGAACAGAGTGTTGATAAACCGCTCGTATCACTGCACATGCTCTTCACCAGAGCCGTCTCCAGTCTCTGTCAGCTGATCAGCAGTGATGGGGTTAACTACAGCAGCACGCAGAGCTGATAGCACACCGCGACCGCGAGTGTGTGTGTGTGTGTGTGTGTGTGAGAGCGTTTGCGTAAACTCCATTCGTTATCTCATGCCAAATTTAGCCACTGACTCAGATGTGAGAGCGAGCAGCACACACACACACACACACACGCACACACACACACACTTACACACACACACACACACACACACACACACACACACACACACACTCTCTCTCTGTGGGAATCCCGTCTGAAGCGCTCTTCTGCTTCTTCTGTTTGTCACTGAATCCTCTGTCAGTGTTGGTGCTTCTTTGATTCCCAGTGTTTCAGTTGATTTACATCTATTCATTTCCATTTAGCATTTTTTATTCAAAGTGACTTACAATTGCTGTATATGTCAGAGGTCAGAGGTCGCACGCCTCTGGAGCAACTAGGGGTTAAGTGTCTTGCTCAGGGACACATTGGTGTCTCACAGTGGATTCGAACCCGGGTCTCTCACACCGAAGGCATGCGTCTTATCGAGTGAATGTGTTTTCTGAAGCACTATCCTGAGTCGCGCCGGTTTCTGCTGCTCGTGTGATTGTGAGTAAGTCTACGGGGGTAAAGTGAGCCGGGCTTATGCAACGCACTGTAATGTTCAATCATCATATTCCTGACCTTATTCCATAAACATCTCAGAAACCTGGAAAAATATACGTTTGACAAGAAAATACTGCTTCAGATTTGCTACTTCAAAGTGTCTCGTTTAATTCAATGTGTTACTGTCATTTCTTTGTAATTATGGAAATAATGCCACAACTTCTGTATTTTGCATTACTTTTATGATTTTTTTTATTTCCATGCATTAAAAAAAATTTATATGCAAAATACAGTTTAAGGCCAATAAATAATATTTTTGGATTTTGGGATATATATATATTTTTAAACAGATTCAAAATTGGGCTTTACGTAGTAAATTTATATATATATATATAAAGGATAAGAAGTAAATATTAAAAAAAGCATATATTCTAAATTTATGTTTTAAAAAGTGTAGCTTAAGGAAATATATTTTTATTTAATGCAAATGTATTTTTATTTTGTTATTATTATTTTATAATATAAATATATTTAGACTTAAAATAAGTTATAGAATAGTCCAAAAATATTTTAAGAAATATAAATAACTAAAACATGAAATTTAAAAATAAATTCAAAATTTATTAGAATAATCAGAAAAGAATTTGAATAAATAAAATAATTAGATTTTCAATAATAAATGTAGATATATTTTATACATTTCTTCACAAAACTTGTAGTTGTGGAGCGGTTTGGACTGCTAGTGTGTGTTAGCGTGTGTTTTATGGTGTGTGTTATCAGACTTATGTCTCTCTGGAGAGCTGAGCCAGCCAAAATACAGCTGTGTGTGTGTGTGTGTGTGTGTGTGTGTGTGTGTGTGTGCAGTAATCCTATTTAGTGAAATGATCTTCTCTTCCCTCGCTCAATGACAGTTCTAGTATCATCCTCTTAATCTTCCCAAATCCAGTTCCCCTCAGTGCCAGGAAGAGCGAGCGGAGAGCGTGAGAGTCTCCCATCCATCATCTCCCATATCATTCATGATCACGTGTGTGTGATGACATCATGAGAAGAAGTGTGACATCACACTCTGACGGCTTCACCGTCTCTCGGGCCACAATCAGCTTAAATCAGCCAAACTATGCAAGTAGAAGTAACTAAATGAGGATAAAAAAATGCAAAAACATTTCTTAAATAATGCAAGACACACTTCTGGGGCCAAGAAGTCATTTGTGATTTTTTAATTCTCATCTGAATCGACATTTCACTAAAAGCATGTTCAGATTCTGCAGTAGCAAAAATGATATAGATTTTATTCGACAGTTTAATAAACAGTAAGTTAATATTGTGATGCATTTTAGACACAATATCGTCTTTAATTATAGACTTATTGGCCTGTAATTGCATTCTTTTTATTATGAAAAAAAATTTGATGAATAGGATTTAACCCTTAAAAATGATTTAACCCTTTAATATGCTGCAGGTCTGTCCATGAACATGTATATTGAGCAGAGTTTATTCTCTTGTGCTCGAGTTGCGATCGCTGGTTCTTGCGTGTGAGTGTGGATCAGGAACAGACAGCGTTTGTTGTGGAAATACTGCTGCGTTACGCTGTCTGGATCTGACTGTGTTTATTACATCACTGTCCTCACGCGAGACACACGCTCCAGGCTGTGTCAGACAGTGTCATGAGATGTGACACGACTGGTGTTATTTCAGTGGATGGTCTCGTACAGCCCAAAATAAATAAACAAAATTAAAAAAAAACATTCAAAATAGCTCAAATGTTTGAGGAAATATAATTGACTAATAACAATTTCTTTGCATAATTTACAATATATTTTTTACATTTGAAATTAATACATAATACATTTTTAAAAACCACATTAGCAATTTATTTTCTCAATTTCTTTGCATAATTTGAAATATATTCTAAAATGTATATGAAAATATGTTTTTTTGCCTTATGATAATATTGTATATTTTAATATCCATGTTCAAAATATATTTTGATTTTTTCTTTGCATAATTAAAAAAAAAATTTTTTTCTTTTTGCCACTTGATAAGAATTATCAGTAATTTTGATGAATCCATATTAGCAATAATTTTGCATAATTTGAAATATATTTTAAAATATTTCAGAAAATAAAAAAAATCTGCCTAATGATAATATTCCATATTTAATATCCATATTCATCAATATATATATATATATATATATATATATATATATTCAAAATATACTGCTAATGCGTTTTAAAATCCATATTAGTAGTATATTTTGCCACATGACATTATAATTTTTAAAAATGTTTTTATTCATATTAGGATTTGTTTTTTCATAATTTGAAATATATTTTACAATATAAATATAAAAACATAAAAATATAAATATATGAAAATGCTTTTTTTTGCCACATTATATTTTTTTAATTAAATATTAGCAATATATTTTGCCCATTTTGTGCATAATTTTAAATATATTTGAAATACTGGTTGAATCACTGGCTCAAGAAAATAAGAAATTGTATTATATTTTTTAAGGACCATTAGATGCGACATGACATTATTTTAATGCCAAATAAATAAATATACCCTCATAAATCTCATTGAACCCTGTAAGTCTCATCACTGCGATGCTGTTGTGTTTCTATTTTGCAGCATCACAGAAACCAAAGGATCCGGGAGCCGCTGTGGAGGCGTGTGGCGATGGCGGTCCACACCATGGTTTTCGGCAGGTGAAACGCCTCTCAAACACAACCTGCCATCCGTGTCCCAGTCCTCTTCACGGAGCGGGACGTTTAACAGCACTGTCTGCAATCTAACACGGGTTTAGAGAGGACAATCTGAGACTGAAACGAAGACATCTCCGCAGGACGGGGACTGCTCTAACCTCTGTTTTCCATGAAGATGCCATGATGTTCTCCAGGAATATTTTCATAAACATGTCGAGGTATTTTGTACAGGATGCTGTTTGATTTTCTTTGCACTTCCATACGTGTATATATACGACTGACCTCCACGAGTCTTGGGAACGCCTTACTGTCCCACGGCACCCATCCACGGATGATAACGACGGGATTTCTCCTTCAGAAAGCTTCCGAGACGTCCAGCAACTTGACAAATCTCCAAAGAGGCCGTTTCTCTCAGAACAAAGCTTTTTGCACCTCCACCTCCACCTTTTTTATTGCATAATTGTTGCTTTTTTTATTGTTCTTCTTATTTTTTTGGTTTGAATGGTTGTTGGATGAACAGGCGAGGAGGATCTAGACGTCTTCGATGAAGTCAATGATGAGTTGGTGTACTGCTGTTTTTATTTGATTTCATATCAACAGAAACATTACTGGATTGGCTGTGTCGTTTGCTCTAATTTCGTCAAATAGTGATGTTTCTTATTGTCTACGTATGATTTTGTGGAGGAAAACTGTTATCAGGTTATTATTTTATTATATTATTCACCCAATTTTGGAAAACATGAGAATAAATGTTGCAACGATGTTGACTTCAAGTCTCACTCAGGTACTTAAAGGGACAGTTCCCCCAAAAATGGTAATTCTGTCATCATTTACTCAAGTTGTTTCCGTGATAATGGAAGTCAATGGGGACCAGAAATTGTTTGGTTAACAAAATTGCTCAAAATACTTTATTTTATGCTCAACAGTAGAAAAAAATCATCATTAACTCACCCTTAATTTGTTCCAAACCTGAATGAGTTGCTGGTTCCCATTGACTTCCAAAGTAGTTCCATTCAATGTAAGTCAATGGGGACCAACAACTGTTGGGTTTTTAAGCATTCTTCGAAATCATTATTTACTCACGCATAAGTTGTTCCATGATGGAACCCACTGACTTCTTCAGCATGGAAAATATGCAATGGAAGTCAATGGCTACCATCAACAGTTTGGTTACCAAAATTCTTCAAAATAACTTATTTTGCGTTTAACAGAATAAAGAAAAAAATCTTTCATGTTTTACTCACTTGCACCAATTTGTTCCATGATGGAACCCATTGACTTCCCTACTATGGAATTTAAAAAAATACAATGGAAGTCAATGGCTACCAACAACTGTTTGGTTACCAAAATTCTTCAAAATAACTTATTTTGCGTTTAACAGAATACAGAAAAAAATCTTTCATGTTTTACTCACTTGCACCAATTTGTTCCATGATGGAACCCATTGACTTCCCTACTATGGAATTTAAAAAAATACAATGGAAGTCAATGGCTACCAACAACTGTTTGGTTACCAGCAACAATATTTCTAAAGAATTTATTTTGCATTTAACAGAATAAATAAAAAAAAATATTTCATGATTTGCTCACTTGCACCAAATTGTTCCATGATGGAACCCATTGACTTCCATAGTATGGAATAAAAAAAATACAATGTAAGTCAATGGCTACCATCAACAGTTTGGTTACCAAAATTCTTCAAAATAACTTATTTTGCGTTTAACAGAATAAAGAAAAAAATCTTTCATGTTTTATTCACTTGCACCAATTTGTTCCATGATGGAACCCATTGACTTCCATAGTATGGAATACAAAAATACAATGGAAGTCAATGGCTACCGTCAGCAGTTTGGTTACCAACATTCTTCAGATTATCTTCTTTTGTGTTCAACAGAAGAAAGACACTTGGAATGACATGAGTAAACGTTGACAGAATTGTCCATTTTGGATGACCTGTCCCTTTAAATCCACTAAATCTAAAACAGCCAATAGATACAAACCAGTTTTGAGATATCATGATGTTTCTGTGCCTATAACACGAACAGATCAACCTTGACTGTTTACACTCACATACAGCAAACATATCAGAAGTCATCATCTGAAACTGTTGAAGATAATCCGAGCAATACTGTGTAAATCTGTGAAGTTTTCTCCTCTCAGGACTCTCGCCGCTTTTGATTTTTCAGTTTTATTTGTACTTTTATACCTGATCCCTAAAGTTACGCTGGTGTACATTTCTTTCTTCCTTTAGTTTTTTATTATTATTATTTAACCACTACTTTGTTCAAGACATAAGGAAGAACGTCTTCTGAAATTTGTTCGGACTGTAATTATTATATTTGAAGACACTGATGCATTCAATGCTGTTCCTCTGATTTGTTATTTTGTTTTTTGTTCATCTTGAAGGAGTGAGGCATATTTTTTGGTAAAATTTTGGATCAGATTGATGTTTCCGCCACCTCTGGAATCATGGAGTTCATTAATTTCAAATCTGAGATGATGGTAGAATGATATCATATGAAGGAAAATTACTTTTTTAATGAAACCATATCGTTTTACTCTTTGAGAACAATTTCGATAAAAGTCATCATTCATCATTTATTAGAACCTTGTCAAATGTTGATTTAAAATCCACTCACATTCAGCTCATATTTCACCTAAAAATCTAAAGGAATAACTTGCTTTTTGCATTTAAACATATTTTTTGGACCTTTTAGTTTAGATTACTACATTTGTAAAGTTCTTTTAAATTTTCTACCACCTTTTAATTTATGCTTTTAATATTTCTAATTGTATTTTAATTTTTCTTGTGTTACTTGGTCCCTATTTTAGATGGGGATTAATGTAATGCATTGATTATTTTATAATATTTTTTGAAAACCTAAATTTTTCTAAACTATTAGTCAATTTGGAATTATCTCACAATTCCGACTTTTCTTCTTAGGGTCGTAAGTTTATCGCGTATAATTCTGAGTTAGATGGGGAGTAATGCAAGATATTATTTGAATTGTGAGATGCAATTAAATTTTTTATTTTATTATTCTGTGTTGGGAAAAATAAACAATTGCAAGATGTATCCTCAGAATTCTGAGAAAAAAAGTACAAAATATGAGTTTATTTCTTGCAAATCTTTTTTTTTTTTTAGATGGGTAGTAATTTGACATTGATTACTTAATTTATATTTAAAAATCTAGATTTTCATTATATATATATAGTATCAAATTAAATAGAAAACATTCTTAATTGTCATGTAAATTATGCCATTGTCACAATGCAAAGTAATCCAAAATTAGCCAATCTTAAAAATGGTTTTCAGTTTCTGTTGAAAACTTCAAACTTCAGATTTTGAGGTGAAATGTGGCTGTGTTGTAAATGTACTGGGCTGGTTCATCAGTACGGTTCAGGTTCAGGTTCCAGTTCAGGTTCCGGTTCCGGTTCAGGTTCCGGATCCGGTTCAGGTTCCGGTTCAGGTTCAGGTTGGTTCTCTGAGGCGGAGGCCGCGGCTGCATGATTGTCGAATGTTGCGTGAGCTGAACGTGTGTTTCCTGCAGATTGTGAACGCTGAGCCAGCGCCGCAGGTTCTCCTGCCTCATCCAGCCGATCACACATGTGCACTCCTCCACTTTCCTTCATGATGTTTTTAATGTGTTTTCTTTTATTTATTTTGTTTCTCTCTTTTTGTAAATCGGCCTGTTGCTACTGTATACATTTTATTGTGCAATTCTCTTGTTTCTATGCCTCGATACTGACGTTTTGTTGTACATTTCTGGTGTTCGTTGTGTTGCTGCAGCAGGTTTAAGATGCTCTGTGATTTTAATCTGTTGTTTTGGTGTCTCTCAAATCAACAAAGTGCCATCAGATGAACTGAGTATCAGGAAAGACTTTGTGTGTCATCAGCTGATTTTTTTGTGAAAACATTTCCAGGTTGTATTTCACTCCAAAATCCACTAGAAAATTCTCCATTATTAATTTTACGATTTTCATGACAGTTAAGCACCTCCAAATTCTCATTAGTGTTGTGAGACATTTTACTTTTGGGTTTGTTTGTAATTGTTTTTGGGGTGAAATATGTAGAAGCTTAATTCCGCCACGGGATAAAAAAAAGTATTTGCGACTTTTTATCTCAACATTTGTATTAACTCAAATTGTGAGTTTAAATCAACCAGTGTTCATTTTTATTGGCGCAATTCTGAGATACATCTCATAATTCTAACTTTTTTTTCGCAGTTGGTTTATATCTAGCATTTTTTTTCATATTTTTATTTTTTTTCACGCAATTATGACTTTTCTGCACAAATCTGAGTTTATAATGTAATTCTAAAATTTTTCAAGCAGTTCTGACATCATATGTCACAATTTGACTTTTTGCATAATTCTAAATTTATGTTGTGATTCTGAATTATTTGTGCAATTTTGACTTTTCTAGTTTATATCTCGCAATGTGGATGTTTTTCACGCAATTCTGACTTTATATCCCTTAATTCTGACTTTTTCACGCAATTCAAAGTTTATATTTCTTATTCTGACTTTTTTGTGAAATTTTGACCTTTCTGCGCAAATCTGAGTTAATATATGCAATTCTGACTTTTTCACGCAATTCAAAGTTTATATTTCTTATTCTGACTTTTTTGTGAAATTTTGACCTTTTTGCGCAAATCTGAGTTAATATATGCAATTCTGACTTTTTCACGCAATTGATTTATATCATTTTTCACACAACTCTGACATTTTCTGCACAAATCTGAGTTTAAATCTCACACATCTGACTTTTTTTCTACGTAATTTTGACTTATATCTTTATATTCTGACTTTTTCACGCAATTCTGAGTTTATGTCTTTGCAGTTCTGACTTTTATGCGCAATTCTGAGTTCAGAGAGATTTGAAGAATTACATCTCAGAATTACGAGATATAAAGTAAAAATACAATGTAAACAAAAAATTCATAGAAAAGTCATAATTGTGGGATAAAATGTCACAGTTATCTTTTTTTATTCCGTCGTAGGACATCTTTTAATTCTGACTTAGAATGACTAGACATTTTTATGTATTTATTTTTCATCCTGTGACGAAAACAAACTTCCATAGAAATTTGACCTGAATGTGTTCCTGATAAATTCAATCTTATTTTGTTTGTGTGTGTGTGTGTGTGTGTGTGTGTGTGTGTGTGTGTGTGTGTGTGTGCGTGTGTGTGTGTGTGTGTGTGTGTGTGCGAAACTAATGATGAATTCTGCGATATCTTAAAGATCTGACTCAGAATCATTGCATGAAATTAAAATGCAGGAGGCTTTGAAGACAAACGCAGTGGATGCAGGATGTTGTGAAGTGCTTTATCTCTGATTCTGTTTTCTGTTTTACATGCACTGGAAAGTACTTTGTGTTTGATTGAATATCAAGGGTTCTTGTATCCCAGTGTTATTGTCTCTCTAACATATCTCTCTTCTGAAGTTCTTGAGATATCAGGAATATGTTTTTGAATCTCTATATCGTTTTTTTGGCATCTGACAATGTGTTTTTGACTCAAAGGGTAACATGCACACCGTGCTGCCCAGTATTAACCCATGATGATACCAACAGTGTCTTTAAATATGCTTCAATCCTTCATTGTTTTCTTGACATTGACTGTAATTGTTGGGGCTCATTGGTTTGGGTTTCTAAAATGGATTTTCTGAAAGGCAGATGTTTTTAACTTTGAAATTTGATTAAATGTTCCCCAATTAATGATTTCAAACTGCGATCAAGGGCTTTTTAATCTTCTAAATGACTTGAAACATTCCTTGAGAGTCCAAAATGAATTTAATTCTTCGTTTAAGATATTTTACCATCTTAAAATCCATTCTACAGATTTGACCTCAACATTTTTCCATCCAGGCCTTTATATACCGTATATCCGCCAGCTGATGGCTTCTATTGAAATGATCCCATTGGGAAAGACATTGATTGTCTATCTGAGGTCTTGACGTTCACACACACTCCCTGTTCACCGAGAAACGAGACCCAGCGATGATGTAGCATGTGTGTAAACATTGACTGTGTCTTTGGGACTGTACTGTGCACTTCCTCACAATGGTTTGGTTTCTCTCATGTTTTTAATACAGTATGGAAGTTTTAGGTTTTGTTATTTAGTGCAATATGCTGTACATAAGAGCTTTGCTCTACGAAATACTTTTCTGAATTTTTTTGGGTTGTTTTATTGGTACACTTTTTTTCAATAAAACTATATTAAAGACAATTCGTAATTTTCGTTATTGTGTTGATCAGTGTTAGGGAGCACAACTAACTAAATCTAGTAACTCTACTAACTTCAATACTTCTGTATATAGATTTTATTTTATCTTTTTAGAATTTGTGTTGAATGTAAATTTATTACGTAAAATGTTTATGTGTTTTTGTTTCAGATAAATAGTTATCTTTTTAATGGTAAACAACAGCAGATTTCTTTAGAATTTTTAGATTTTTAGTTCTTTTAAATTAGTACTATTTACATTACGTTTACATTATAGTATTTATTCATATTTTTAGCTTTTATTTTTATATTTTTATTTTATTTAGTAATTTTACTGTAAAAAAAAAAATACACAGTAAAAATATTTCCCAAAGATTATTGGAGTATGTTTAATAAGAAAATACTACTTTATATTATTATACTTCTTGTTTAATTTTAAATTAACAAACTATTGTAATATTCTAAACTGTCAGGTGAGTTACTTCAGTATTATTTTATATGCTACTATAGTATGTATTAATATTTTGAAGTATCTTTTGTTTTTGTTTTTCATTTTCGTTAAAATTTTTGCAGTTTTGTTATGCACATTTGCCATTTTTATGAAAGTAACTTTATTACTTCAACTTATTTCAGTTAGTTTCCGAGGCAATATTTTTAATTTTCACTATTTAAAGATAAAAAATATATATAAAATAATTATATTTTATTTATATTTATTTATTTGAATTACTGAAAAAAAAAATAGTTTTAGTCAACAGTAACAAGACTGTGCTAAATTTGGCAGGACATTTCATGGAAAGGCCCACTGTAAAAAAAACTTTATTGAAGTATGTTTTACAAGAAAATACTCAGTTTTTCTACTTCAAAATTTAATGTTTAATTGCATTTTGTTATTTGCTGTTTCTTTGTATTAAAAAAAAAGTTTATTAATTTTTTTTTTTTGAGTTTCTATACCAATTTTTCTCAGTGTACTTGTGTCTGTGCTTAACTGCTGTTAAACTAGTCTGAGTAATGAGTATGTAGTAGTTTGAGTCCAGCAGCTCGAGTCTGTTTATTGGCGTCATGTCGTGTAGAAGCGTAATGAATTGTTCAGTATTCTGGCTGCTGGAGACTGAAACCAGCCAGGCGTTTGGCAGCGCTCCTGCCCACTGTTTGCCTCTCCCAGAGCGAGGTCATTAATTCAGCCGTGCTGCTGCCCACACTAATGACCGCCTGACATCCACATCACGTGACCCGAGCCACTGGCACATTACAGACTGTTTGGAGCCTTGTGCCCAGTTCTACAGCAAACAGGAAGGTTCTTCTGCATTAATGTTGGTTTTCAGAAAGGTCACTTTGCCTTATTTGACGCACAGATGCGGGAGGGAGATATTTGTAATGTCCCTGTCCAATTAAAACACCAATAACGCTAAGTGTTAAAGTTCAGTGCATCATCAAAAAGATTTAAATAATTTCTTGAGTATTTAAGAAAATGATTTTAAATTTAAAACCTTGTGTATCATATTTTATATGCACTTTTCTTAGGCCTTTAAATTACCAATATATTGGTCATTTATATATATATATATAGTAGTCATTATTTTGACTTTTATATCACAATTATAACGTTTTATCTCACAATTATGAGTTAGTATGTCATAATTAAAATGTTATCTCATAATTATGACTTTTTGTCTAAATTTTTATTTTCTATTGCATAATTATTACTTTTTATCTCTGAATGTTTAATCTATTTAAATCTCATAGTTGACATGCCATAAATTTCTCATATTATCTCATAATTATCTCATAATCATACATTTTATCTCAAAATCATGACTGTCATTATTAAAACTTTGTCTCATAATTATGACTGGGTATGTCATAATTTCGTCCTCTTATCTATATGACCCCATAATTATGACTTTTATTGTTATAAGTTTGACTTTCTATCGCATAATTATGACTTCGTATTTCAACATTTTTATTGTCATAATTATGACTTTATCTCATAATTGACTTGCCATAAATTTGACAGTCATTATTGTGACTTTTATATCACAATTATAACGTTTTATCTCACAATTGTAATTTAATGTCATAATATTGACTTTGATCTTATAATAACACATTTATCTCAAAATTATGACTTAGTATGTCATAATTAAAATGTTATCTCATAATTATGACTTTTTGTCTAAACTTGTATTTTCTATTGCATAATTATAATTACTTTTTATCTCTAAATGTTTAATCAATTTAAATCTCATAGTTGACGTGCCATACATTTGACTGTCATTATTTTGACCTTTATATCATAATTATGACTATTTATGTCAAAATTTTGACTGTCATAATTAAAACTTTGTCTCATATTTATGATTTGGTATGTCACAATGTTGTCCTCTTATCTATATGACCACATAATTTATGACTTTATCTCATAATTGACTTGCCATAAATTTAACAATCATTATTTTGACTTTTATATCACAATCATAACGTTTTATCTCATAATTATGACTTAGTATGTCATAATTAAAATGTAATCTCATAATTATGACTTGTTGTCTAAATTTCTATTTTCTATTGCATAATAATTACTTTTTATCTAAATGTTTAATCAATTTAAATCTCATAATTGACGTGCCATAAATATCTCATATTATCTCATAATTATCTCATAATCATACATTTTATCTCAAAATCATGACTGTCTTAATTAAGACTTTGTCTCATACTTTGTCTCTTTTATGCTATAAGTTTGACTCTCTCTGTTTCATAATTTAGATCTTTGTTAATCTCAAAGTTATGACTATATGCGCCATCAAAGTCTGATGCATCAAGGCAAGGCCTTTTTTCATATGTCAGGCTTTGCATGGTTGAGATTAGACAGGCATTTTGTAGCTATGCAAGCATCAGGAGCAGCATATGAAGTTGTCTGGAGTGTGTTTGTTTCAGGAAAGAGACGGCCTGACGGAGGGAGTTATGGGATTGCACGCCTCCGGCAGCGGCTCTGCTTGGCTCAGCACTTTTCGGTGAGGATGGAGTCTTGGCAGCTCTGCCTCACAAACAATGGCCCCTGTGTTCTCCAGCCGTTCCCTCACAGAAAGAGACAGCCATTCGCTCGAGAGTCTATCTCTGAGGTCAGGTGCGGGGTCACCGACAAGTGCGATCTAGTTTACGTCTGAAGAGCCAATCAAAACACGCCTCTACCATTAACCCTTTACTGTCTCTGTCATAATTTTCTGTTCTGTGACAAACCACAAAACACACTCACAGCTATAACAGCCAACACATTCACACACACACTAGGAGGCAATTGCTTAATTACTGTCTTTAAAACACTCATTTAGTCAGAAGCTCAAATAGTAGTTTGTGACTTGATTGTAGCGAATTGTGTTTGATCACATCTCACGTAACTTTTCATCACATGCTCATGCCCTAAAGATGGTTTTCGTGAGTATCTGATGAGTCTTTGACTGCTAATGTGATTCAACTAATTTCTGGTGAAGTGGTCTGTTTCAGTATAAGAAACGTAAAGTGTTATGTTTTTGACCGATTTGAACTGGATTGAATTGAGCTGAATTTTATGGAAGCCCATTTCTACCACATAAGAAAAAAATTATGCTTTATTAAATCATACTTATGAATATCGCATTTTACCTTTTAATTGCAACTTTTATTTCAAAACTCACTTATGTCATAGCTTTGATTTTTTATCTCAGAATTATGACTTAGTATTTCATATTTTACATTTTTTATCTCATAATTGTGACTTATCTCTACATTATGACTTAGTGGTCTACTTTCACAATCAGGGCTTAGACTAAGGCAGGTTTAGGCCATAGTTTAATTAGGACATTTAAGTATATTTTATAAAAATTCCTTAGAAAAAGAAAAAAGAAAAAAGACATTAATGGTGTGCATCTTGAGACTAAACGATGGCACTGATATCTTTTCAAGTTTCTTTTAGTTTGAAACAGCTCAGATATGCATTTTAGGCTTTAGCCTTGTCTGTTAAACCGGGGGAGTATGTCATAATTTCAATTTATTTAATTATGACTAATGTTATATATATTTTTTTTTTGTTCATGATTATAACTTTTTATCAAATAGAACAAAAAACTTTTGTCATAATTTTGTCAGTTTTATCTCATAATTATGAGTTTATATCTCATAACTATTACTTTTTCTCACGATAATGAATTAGGATTTCATAATTTTAACTTTTATCTCAATTATGACTTTATATCTCATAAATATGAGTTGCTAAACTGTCTCATAATTCTGACTTTATCTCATATTTTTGACTTTTCTCAAAATTATGACCTTGTATGTCATAGCTGTTTTATTTATTTATTTTTATTTTGTCTCATAATTATAACTTAATATGTCATACTTATGATTTTTTAAAGCATCTTTGCTTATGTGGCAGAAATATTCTTCCACAGAACATTGACAATAAGAAATAAAACAATGTTGACAGGAATGCTCTCACAACAAATGTCTATGGGTTAAAACACTGTATGGTAAACAATACATGTCATAATTAAAAAATTGTAACCACTTTATATGTATTGACATGAGAATAATGTGACAGAATAGCATACTTCCCTTACTTTATACCATGCCACTAGCGTATAAAATTAGTAAATCTGCTAACTTTTACATAGAACAAAACAGACACCAGAAACTTGAATTTTATTGTAGAGTCACTGTAAAAAGCCAAAGCACGCCAGAGGAGTAACAGGAAACCACGTTATTAACTCTGCTGCATCTGTGTGTGTGTGTGTGTGTGTGTGCGTGTGTGTGTGTGTGTGTGTGTGTGTGTGTGTGTCCTATGGCCCGGAGGCTCCATGAGAAGATCCCCATATAAACAGTTTCTGCTCATGCAATATTACGTTTGAGGTGTTGTATCCAAAACAAGTGATCGGCACAGATTTCTGACTCTTGTTTGTTTGGCTGCTCATTTATTTGAAACGGTCTAAAAGTACCCAAGAGCAGCAGACGTGCTGCCGTCAGCCAAAAACCTGCATCTGAACCAGACCGGTTCAACAGGTTCTGCTCACGTCTCTGATCTCACACACACAGTGAACCTTCAAAACACAAGCACTGAACTCAAGTGACATTTACATGCATGCATTCAGCAGAGGCTTTTATCTTACAGTACACTACATTCGAGATCAGTTCATGCTTTCCCTGGGAATCAAACCAATTACCTTTTAGTTGCTATGCTCTACTGTTTGATTTATAGAAATAGATTAGTTGAATGACTTTTTAGTGAACAAATTTAAATGTTAAATAAGAAAAAACTTTGCAACAGACAATTTTCTGTCTTTCAAATATGACATTTTATATTAGTTAAATTAATATAAACACCCAAGACTGTTACAATGCAACTACCATAATTGCAGTTTCATTTAAAAGTTGATATGAAACTGCCTTATGTGCAATTTAAATGTTTATATACAACTCAGTTTTTATTCGAGTGTTGATAATGACAAAAAAGTGATTTTAAGATGAACTATTTTAACTTAAATGTAAATTTTAATTTCAATGTTTTGGTAAAACATTCACCATGTCAGACTTTATGAGCACATCTGTCTTGTGGCAACACACACACACACACACACACACACAGAGCCAGAGAAAAACAATGAAACAGACACAAGATTCAGTGAACAATACTTTATTTTTTATATTTGTCTGACTCGTCTCTATGAATCCATGTGCATGTTTAACACTGATGATTATGGGGTTTCATAACTCAAATAGCTCATAACTCATTTCATAACACAACATTTAGTAGTATCAGGTCATTCATGCTTGAGGCAGTGGACGCTCACATATGGAGCACATGCGGCGGTCAGAAGGAGTCAGTGAGTGTTTGCTGAGTTCTGCAAGTCACTCCCTCTCACAGCTGTGACACACACACACACACACACACACACACACATACACACACATACAGAGCCATTATGAACCCACTGACCTCCTCTCCGGGACTCTCATGTTTCAGTGCCTTTAGAGACGGCTTATTTTTATGGAAGCTGCTTTTTACAGCAGAAAATAGTAAAAAATAAAATTAAATATTGTGCAATTTTGGACTTTTTTCTTGCATTCCTGCAAGAAAAAAATCTGATAAATGTTGCAATTACATTTTTGTTTTTTATTATGTGGTGGAAACAAAATATCTGAATTGCGAGAAATTCAGTATTGCGAGATGTAAACTTGGAATTGTGAGAAATAATATATATCTCACAATTATGACTTTTTTCTCAAAAGTGCGAGTTAATATCCTGCAATTCTGAGTTTATGTTTTACAGTTGTTACCTATTTTCCCAGAACTCGCAATTGCAAAATTAAAAAGTCAAAATTGTGAATTTAAAAGTCGCAGTTACCTATTTACTTTTTTTTTTATCCCGTGGCAGAAACAGGCTTCTGTACAGATTTCACCACGCTGCTCTCAGAGCCGATCAGATGTTGGCAGGAGCCGCAGTCAAACCAATCTCTGCAGCAGTAATTAGAGTCAGTTCTGCTGGCGCGTGTCTCAGGATTGGACAGATGAAGCAGACGTGCCCTCAGGCCAGAGCGAGTGTGTGTGTATGTGTGTGTGTGTGTGAGAGAGAGAGAGAAAGAGAATGAGAGAGAGATTCAGTCAGCAGTACAACACTCATAAGACAAAGACAATTGAAAGTTGTTTCTACACCAATTGTTTTTTTTAAGTAGGCCTATACACAAAATACACATACACTGTGTATTCTTCACTACTTCTACACTTAAAATAGAACACAAATAACTAAAGGGTGGAGAACATGAGTGTGTGTTGTAGTTAACAGCAGCAGAAATGTGTTGAATGCATCAGTAAGTTTCAGAATCTGTCGTTTCAAACATTTAATTTAGCTTGTAATCTATTGCTTTAGACAGTCAAGCCTGTTTCCCAGATAGTTAACAAATGAAACTTTTTGTTTTCTTTCCTGTCCTCCCCCGTCTCTCCCTCCTCTCACTTGGCAGTCGTCCAGAGCTCCTCAAACAATCGCCTGAGCGACTGCAGCCAAGCCCTGATGGCCATAAACAAGATTGTGGAGCCGTTTGTCTCCACCTCCTGCAGGTCCTGACAGCTGTGGTGCAACACAGCGGCTGGCAGCCATGTGTGTGTGTGTGTGTGTGTGTGTGATTACTGCGATATGAGCAATTTCTCTTCCACAGATCAGGTTTGAGCCGCTCCATGAATACGCAAAATAAACTAGAGCTGCTCCATTATGGCAGAAATCATAATCACAATTATTGTGGTCAATACTGATATCGCTGTAGATGAAGTGTCCCCAACTAAGCAAGCCAGAGGCGACAGCGGCAAGCAACCGAAACTCCATCGGTGAACGAATGAAAAAAAAAAACCTTGGGAGAAACCAGGCTCAGTTGGGGGTCAGTTCTCCTCTGACCAGACGAAACCAGTAGTTCAATTCCAGGCTGCAGCAAAGTCAGATTGTGCAGAAGAATCATCTGTTTCCTGTGGTCTTGCCCTGGTGCTCCTCTGAGACAAGGTCTTTACAAGGGATCTGTCTGTCTGGTCTCTGCTGTCTTTCAGGGCAGTAGAGGTCCTTTCTAGGTGCTGATCCACCATCTGGTCTGGATACGTACTGGATCCGGGCGACTGCAGTGACCCTCTGATCTGGATACAGACTGGATCTGGTGGCTACGGTGACCTCGGAATAAGAGAGAAACAGACTAATATTAGCGTAGATGCCATATTTCTAATGATGTAACAAGTACATCGGGTGTTATGGGAAGTGTTCTCGGTTCTGGTTTACATAATTAATGCAGTATAAAAATAATTTAATGGATTTGGATGTCCGAAGCATATTAGTGTGCAGCTGTGGGGGGGGGGGGGGTATTGAGGTTGGAAGTGATCTCTTCCAACCTCAATACCCATGGCCTGAAGTGCACTTGAGCAAGGCACTGAAGCCCAAGTTGCTCCCCGGGTGCTGGATCTATGGCTGCCCATTTCTCTGGGTGTGTGTTCATGGTGGGTTCACTTCTCACTGCTGTGTATGTGCACTTGGATGGGTTAAATGCAGAGCACCAATTCTGAGTATGGGTTACCATACTTGGCAAATGTCATGATGATATCTCCCAAGGGTAACATGTAAAACGTGAAGAGTAACGGCCCTAGTATTGAGCCTTGAGGTACTCCATTCTGCACTTGTGATTGATATGATACGTCTACTACGAATTGATGGCGGCCATATAAGTATGATTTAAACCATGCTAAAGCACTTCCATTAATGCCAACAAAGTTTTCTAGTCTATGCAAAAGATTGTTGTGGTCAATAGTGTCGAACGCAGAGCTAAGATCCAATAGCACTAACAGAAAGATACAACCATGATCAGATGATAAGAGCATATAATTTGTAACTCTAAGTAGAGTAGTCTCAGTACTATGATACGGTCTATATCCTGACTGGAAATCCTCACAGATACAATTTTTCTATAAGAAGGAATATAATTGTGAGGATACTACCTTTTCTAGTATCTTGGACAGAAAAGGGAGATTCGAGATCGGTCTGTAATTAAGTTGTGTTTTATTTGATGAGAGGCTTAATAACAGCCAGTTTGAAGGTTTTGGGGACATTAATAATAGTCAGAAGAGGATCTATGACTTCTGGAAGCACCTCTTTTAGGAGCTTAGATGGTATAGGGTCTAACATACATGTTGTTGGTTTAGATGATTTAACAAGTTTATAGAATTCTTCCTCTCCTATAGTAGAGAATGAGTGGAACTGTTCCTCAGGGGGTCTATAGTGCACTGTCTGATGTGATACTGTAGGTGACGACTGAATGGTCAAAATTTTATCTCTAATAGTATCGATCTTAGAAGTAAAGTAGTTCATAAAGTCATTACTGCTGTGATGTTGGGAAATCTGAACACTTGTTGATGCTTTTTTATTATTTAGCCACTGTATTGAATAAATATCTGGGGTTATCTTTGTTTTCTTCTAAATGAGAAGAAAAGTAATCGGATCTAACAGTTTTTAATGCTTTTCTGTAGGTTAGGTTACTTTCCCACCAAGCAATATGAAATACCTCTAGTTTTGTTTTCCTCCAGCTGCGCTCCATTTTCCAGTCTGCTCTCTTTAGGGTGTGAGTATGCTCATTATACCATGGTGTCAGACTGTTTTCCTTGATCTCCCTTAACCATAAAGGAGCATCTGTATTTAAAATACAGATTGGCAGGGGTGGTGTTGGTGCAGTGGATAAGACACACGATTTTGGCCTGAGAGACCCGGGTTTGAATCCACTGTGAGACACCAATGTGTCTCTGAGCAAGACACTTAACCCCTAGTTGCTCCAGAGGTGTGCGACCTCTGACATATATAGCAATTGTAAGTCACTTTGGATAAAAGTGTCAGCTAAATGAATAAATGTAAATGTGAAATGCTAGAAAAGAGGGAGTCCATCGTTTCTGTTACATTATCAAGTTGTTCTGAGATTTTGGATTTGCTAAGGAATTGGGATACATCAGGAAGATTACTTACAAAGCAGTCTTTTGTGGTAGAAGTGATGGTTCTACCATACTTGTAACAAGAAGTAGAATTATAAGTAGAAAAAAATATCATAAGCACTAGAGGTGTGACGAGACTGGGTTCACAAGAACGAGACAAGATTTTTAGACTTTTCTTTTAAAGAAACCCTCAATGATGAAATATATATGGAAAAATAGTCTTTTATTCAACTGAAAAACACAAAATGCTAAAACAAAATGTATATTAAAATTAACTTTATAAGTTATTCAATTAAGCATCTATTTGAATAAATTATACGTATTAATAAACATGTAAACACTGCAGAAGGTTTTGCCACAAACTCAACTGACAGCCAAAATTACAAATAGTATTAATAAATAATAAACAACACAAATAACCATTTAAAGTGGAAGTGAAGCAGCAAGCTTATTATTTGTTAAACTGATTTCCACTTTTTTTACCTATATAAAGTTTCCACAAAATTAAATAATGATCTGAAGTATCAGCGCTTGGCTGCATAGTTTCAAAACCATCAACATCAAGTCCATGTGACAGTATTAAATATAAAATAAGATTTCAACAAGGAGACATGTTGTATGTCTATAAATGCTCATCCCAATGCATCTTTTTCATTATCAACAAGGATATTAAAATCACCAACTATTAAAACTTTATCTGCAGCCAGCACTAACTCGGATATAAATTCAGCAAACTCTTTAATAAAGCCTGTATGGTGCCCTGTTGGCCTGTATGAAGTAGCAAGTGCAAACATCACAGGGGATTAATCATTAACACTTGTTTCTCTGGATAATGTTATATGAAGCACCATTACTTCAAACAAGTTATACTTGAAGCCTGTCCTCTGAGAAATACTGAAAACATTGTCATAAATTGAAGCAACACCTCCCCCTTTACCTTTTTGATGTGGCTCATGTTTATAACAGTAATCTTGGGGGGTGGACTCATTTAAATAATGTAATTATCAGGTTTTAGCCAGGTTTCTGTCAAACAGAGCCGATGAGAATGTGTGACATGCTGTTTCTTTTTGCTTCAAATTATTTGAGAAATTTCCCAGCCATTTCCGAGTGAAAATTGTTTCAAACCCGAGAACTGCTAAATATTTATGACAAATATTAAAATAATAAATAAAAATGTTGTAGTGCATTGACACAACCTGAAAAATGACTAAATATTTATTTAATATTTAATATTTAAGGTAACACATTACAACAACTTATTGAAAACTGCGAAACAACTTAAATTCAACCTTTTATTAACCTACATTCATCCAGCATGATGCTTTTGTTTTGAAACACCCTTTAGTCCACAGAAGACAAAACTATGTTGAAGGTGAAACCTTTTTTGCAAACTCAAGTTTAAAGTGCAGTGAGTGATAACTAACACAGCTCACATCACAATGAGATCTTTATTCATGTGGTCATTTGAGCAGGTTTAGAATGAATCTGTAACCGGAGCCTGTGGGCGTTTAAGAGTTCAGCATGAGCTCCTCGGGCTGATTTGAACACTATTACACAGCAGGCGTTCTCATTGGCTGTGTTGCCATGGTGTTTGTGTTGACTGACAGGTTGGCATGGCTCTCGGCTCGCTATTGGGCACTTCTCTGGTTTATTTGTTGTTTTAATACTCATGATGTCATTGCTTTAGTCGTACTATAATCCGATCAAAATATGATGCAAAACATGATTAATATGGATCTTCAAAACATTCACCTGTTTGTTTGAGCAACCCAAAAATTAACCTCTGAGATTTGTTTCTTTGACCAATGACAGACAAGGCACAGGTGACACTATAGGTGTTTGTAAACCTGTTTGAAAGTAAAAGTTTTGCAGTTCTGTCTATTGTATAGAAATGTTCAATGCACATCTTCACTATGTAGGTGTGGAGCTGATATAGTGATCAAACAGCAGAAGTTCTTTTTTGTCAGGCCTCAGAACAACAGATGTGGTCGTGTTGAACCCGTGGCCTCTCCGCACGCCATCATTGAGGTCGTCTGCTGCGAACGCTGGTGGTTTTCATCCGAACTGCTCATCAGGGTTTAGATCAAGGTCTGAAAGGCTGTGGCGACTTGATTCTGTGAAAAGCCTTAGTCAGAAACACAGAAGAAACCGTACATGACCTACAGGGTTCAACAGAACTCTAGACGACCTTTATTTATTCAGTTAAAGGTTCTTAATGGATTTTTATCATATCATTGGATTTTTATCATTGGTTAGTTATTAAACAAATGCAAGTAAAACACTGATTTGGGTCTTTTTAAAATTATATATGAATTATTTCAGTATAATACTGTTGAGAAAAGGGTTAAGAGTTAGCTGTATTTTTCTTATATTTATATAATTTGGCCTGATGTGTTTGCCATAGTGCCCGTAAGTCATCAAGATTTGAGAGATAAAGTTGCATTATGGGTTGATTAAACTGAGGACTGTTGTTGAATTTCACAACCAAATCATTAGAAATATAATCTTCTCAAACACTCATACTGAGTTTGTGAACGTAAGCAGCTACACAAGTTCAATTTCACGTGTCATTGCATTCATTCTGCCACAAGAGGCGCTATACCAGACATTCATGTAAACCGTCTTCTTTTAAAGTCGGTGTTCTCTTTCATATCAACTAAGTGTGAGAAATGGTTAGATAGTTTTTATTTTCTTGTTGCATACGTGTTTCACCATTGTCAAGTTGTATGGTCCCTTTTACTTTCATGCATTTGGTTGTTTTGCACTTTCTGCACTTACATATACCGCTGTTCTAACTAAAACAAGAATTGTTGTTCTGGTTTTGCAGTGCAATACAGACAAATGTTGACTATCTGTGCGGTTATTTCGGCTACAGTTACAACCTGAACAAGCACCTTCTACTCATTTATCTGTCGGAAACATTTGTTTTAAACTTAATGCACTTTAAACATCAAATGAAGTATTTAGTTTAACACTCCAAAGACAAAGCACACATTTATTAACCGAGTTGTCGTATTTTTCTTTTGAAAACATTAAAGTGTTGTTGGGAGAGGAGAGCTGGAGTAGCAAGCGCTGCAAACGCTTATCCAAAACAAGAGATAAGACTCGCTGTAAATAATTGTAGGAAAGCCAGACGTAAGACTATTGTTTTGGCAACTACTGACCTATCGTAATTCTCAGGCTTTGACGGGATTAGCAGAACTGAGATAAGCTCGTCCACACCAACACTGGTTCAAACAATAACTCATATTATCCGTCCTCCGGAGCGCTGGCATCTTCCCTCGAGGCCCGAGCGAGTCAGATGGCCGAGATTAGCTCTCATTGACTTCAGTCCATTTAGTGACCTGTGGAACAAAGACTGGGGTTCTAGTTTGCAACATCTGATGGGTTCAGAAGCTTAAAGAGATGATAAGCATGAGTATTTCTGCTGGCAATCAGACCTCTTCAATGTCATGGCAAATACAGAGAAGTTTAAAAGCCAAATACTAATGCTGTTCATGCAAATACTAAAGCCGGTCATACCGTTTCAGCTGTTTAGTCTAAACCAGAGTCATTTCAGGAGCTGAGAAGAATGCAAATGATGTGTCAGTAGCAGTTCACTTTTTGCATACTGATTGAAAACATTTTTAGGTTTCATGAACCGACGCACAGATACACAACTGAGTTGAGAGAAACAATGACATGTTGATTTGCCATCTCTAGATGGCGCAGGCTGATAGGTTCTTATTAAAATGATATAATGATATCATTATTCACGTGACACAGAAGATTTGTTCTCATTTTATCAGTTTTCAACGAGCTTGCTACTCAAACGTTGAAATACTCGGCTAGTGCTCGCTGTAGCAGTTGCACTGCGCTTCAGTAACCCTCCACCTTCCCCAGCTCCACCTGTATAGATCTGCTACAGGCTCTTAAAGAAACCAAAATAACCTCATAACCAGCTGCTGTGATGACTGTTTATTAAAGAACAAAAGAAAAAAAAGAGCAAATCAATAACTTTTGTAGCTTTAAGGATTTATTTTTATTTATTTTAGAATTTTGTGTTTGATGACTTTTAAGCAATATTTTACTTTATTTATACATTAATTTGAAGATTGAATGTGAAATTATTGCAATATAAATGTATATTTAAAAACGTTAATATTAGGTGGGATTAATCGTGATTAATTTCAGAAGAAAATGTGCGATTTATTAGTAATTTTTTTCAATTGATTGACAGCACTAATATATTTATATGCATAATTATATTTGGAAGAACATATATGAATTTATGTGCAAAAATATGAACAAAATCCTTAAAAAAAATTCATCAAACACTGACATCGACTCCAGTATGAATGTGCATTTATTACAAAGACCAGTTGTAATTTGTTATGCTTTCAGTGGGTTTGATTCTCATTTCAAACAATAATTGTTTAGAGAAAGTGTGTTTTCTCACTTATCTAACTTGGATTACAGTATAAACTCATCAGTTTACAGTAGAACAATAGAAATGCACTGAAAGTAGTTTGTGTTTGTCAGTGAAACCTGCCAAAAGATGTCATAACTGTCAAACAGTCAAATAAACGATTACAATCTGCCAATATCAATCTAAAATCATTGTTAAAGTAAACAATGTTTCTCGATGAAAAGCTAACACTTCAGCGACAACCTGACCTTCTTGGGTGCCTAACTTTAGCCTTAATTCATAAATGAAAAATGTAAATTCATAAATATCGAGAATAACAATGAGCACAAAAAGGCAAAATAATGAGAAAAGTGTCAGTACCACTATTTAATCAGACTCTGACAATAACTTTTATTATCAGGACAAATTCGATTTTTTTGCATGCTTTCACTGGGATTTATTGTAGTTTTAATCAGTAATTGTTTAGAGAAAGTGTTCTTTGATCTAACTTGGATTAATAATTCATCATACTCTGTAAATGGATGTGAAAATGCATTGAAAGTAATTTGTGTTTTGTCAATGAAACCTGCCGAAAGATTTCATAACTGCAACTACAACTCCACAAGCATAATCACCGCAAGACTCTTCAGCTTTAAAGCAGTTTTGGGGTTTCCTGCACTGCAGTGATCGTCACAAACCTCTACTTTCACTCCGAATTGTTCCCAATGTGCTTTTATTGCTGAAAAAGAACACCAACAATGTAAAGAATCTCATTCCCGGTGGAACAGAGCGTCAGTGTTCTCTCAGACTCGGGAACAAAGGCGAATGACGGTGATTTTCCTGACGCCGGGGGGTAAAATCAGCATGAATGCGGTTGGCTGGCATCCAGAGGTTTGGGTTAATCATTAGTGTCCACCCAACACTAAACGTCTCTCGTGTGAGACCGACACAATCCCACAACCTCTGCTGACTTTCTCTTTACGGGACGGCTAGGTTGCTGAGACTGTTTTTGTTTTTTCTTTGGACGTGGCTAATTACTCCAGCGTGGATCACAAACAGCAGTGGAGAAACGTGATCTGGTCGGATGCCACATGGGACAAATGTATTTGTTTGTCCAGCAGGGGTTCACGGTTCTCTCAGCGATACTGGCCCGAGGGATTGTGCAAACCGAGACGAGGCAGAGATGTTGTGTTAATAATTCCACAAGGATACGGCACTTTGCAAATCTGTTACTGAGTAAATGTGTTGTGTGTTTGATAAAAACAGGATGAACAGAAACCTAGATGTTGTGCTGGTCGTCACTGCAGAAGAAATACAGGTCAGCTAGTTTAAAACAAACAAGTTCAGATTAGCATTGAAGACGTAAACATGAGCGCATAAGAGGTTTCTCTCCTATATCTCAAATACATGCATGTGTCTCTCAATCTGTGCTCAGGTTCGTTCCTGAGATCTTATCTAAGACTCAAGTGAGATTACTAGAGACTTTCACTCAGGAGAAACATCTGAGAAGTGGGGAAGTTCAGCAGAAGTGATTGTGGTTTTCATGTTTGAAGAAGATGTTTCTAAAGCATTTGGACTGTCTGTGTGTTTGGACGTTAGTTTGCCGTGACCTCGTGCTGAACCGCGCACAGACTGGGGTTTTACGATCTACACATCATGGTCGTTCACCCCAAACCAAACTGGGTTGGCAGAGTGGCGTCAAGTGGTTAACAGCACAGAACAAACTACACGAATCCGCTCGTGAACTCTTGAACCCGGAGAAACACACTAAACTTGCGTTAAATGGCTCGCTCACTTAGCTTTCTCTCTGTCTTCAGAGCATCTGGGTTTCGTCTCAACCTGCATTTTTAGGTAGAAATCCAAGATATGAGTGTCTAATGAATTTTCATGGAGCCTGGAGCAGGTTATATTAACATATTTAGTCACTTGAAATAAAATAAATGTTAATGGACATTTAATAAAATAAAAAAAACGTAAAACTTATTTAATTTTAGTTGCCAAGGTGGCATTTTAAATACTAAAATAAAAAAATAAAATATATATATATTTTTATATATATATTTAAATATTAATTCAAAACACTAACTGATAAAAATGACAAAAGTACACAACAAAGCTACTTAAATATTACCTAAAATAAAATTTTAAAAATGTGCACAAAAGGTCAAAGGTCATCTGGGGTACAGGGGTCAGATTATTATACACTGAGTAGGATAAATAATAATAATATAAAATTCAGCTAGTTTCAGAGAATACATTTCTCATTTTCTTTTAGTTTATCTTGATATATTAAATAAAACTGAAATAAAATAAAAACAACTATAGAAATTTAATCTAAAAAAATGACAAAATACAACAAAAAATACTAAAACTTTAACAAATTAAAACGAAAACAGAAACGTAAAAATAAAAACTAATTCAAAATATTAATAAAAACTAAAACAGTGGTAAGCAGCTGTTTTTTAGACACATGCTGATAGAGGTCAAAGGTCATCTAGGGGTGCATGGTTCAGATTAATATAGACAGACAGGAATGTGTCAGAGCAAGTTAAATACAATATATTTTAAAAAATGATTTCAGGGAGTTGCTAAGTTTAACTTGATGTACTTAACTAAAACTGAAATCAAATTAATAAAAACTAATAATAATTAATAAAAATGAAAAAAAAAACATTACTTAAATTACATTTTAAATGGATACATAAAAATAAAAACTAATTTGAACTATAACAGCAATTAGCAGCTGATTGTTCAGACACATGCTCACAGAGGTCAAAGGTCATCTTGGCCTACAGGGGACAGATTAGTTTACAGACAGACAGGAATGTGTCAGAGCAAGATAAATAAAATGATGTATTATTTATATTAATATATGTTTACTTATAACTTAATTTTTATATAACAAATATATAAAAGAAAAATGATCAGTGATGCCAGAAAGTATTTGGACACTTAAATGTCTTTTCTCTGTCGTTTGGGTCACTGAATGTGATAAACAGATAGAGATGATCATGTTTCAGACATACTGTAAATGAATGCCCTGCAGTTAAACTATTGTGGTGATTGCTATAACACAAAGGTAGAAGAGCGAATGTTAAACCCCAGAATTAAAGCCAGATAGACTCCCTGAACCCACAGTTAGAAACAAGGTAATAAACTAAAACAGAAAAAAACACGGTTCATAGGTGGCAGCTGTGTGTCTCTCTCAGCACGAATCTTTTCTGGAGTCCAGCCCGAAACGCAAGAGCCAGAGAGTGAAAACGCTAGAAAAACAATCACTGAATGGAGAAAGCCTGAGTTTGGTGGAGAGCCAAGAGCAACATCTCAACTGCAAAGAGAGAGAGAGACAGAGAGAGAGAGAGAGAGAGAGAGAGACTCAGGGCTGTTTGTAAAGTCAATGTTCACTAAAACTTGTATGGGAGGATGTTTGAGACAAAACACATTGAAAACTTGCGATACACATTGAAACACTTTGCGCATACATGTGAATCACTTGGACATACATGAGAAACAATTGCACATAAATTTGAATCACTTGCACATACATGTGAATCACTTGCACATACATGAGAATAATTAGCACATACATGAGAAACACTTGCACATACATGTGAATCACTTGCACATACATGTGAAAGACTTGCACATACATGTGAATCACTTGCACATACATGCAAAACACTTGCACATACATGCGAAACACTTGCACATACATGTGAATCACATGCACATACACGTGAAACACTTGCACATACACTTGAAACACTTGCACATACACGCAAAACATTTGCACATACATTTGAAACACTTGCACATACATGTGAATCACTTGCACATACATGCTAAAAACTTGCACATACATGAGAAACACTTGCACATACATGTGAATCAATTGCACATACATGCTAAAAACTTGCACATACATGAGAAACACTTGCACATACATGTGAAGCACTTGCACATACATGAGAAACACTTGCACATACACATGAAACACTTGTACATACGTTTAAAACACTTGTACATATTTGCAAAACACTTGTACATACATGTGAAACACTTGCACATACATGCAAAACACTTGCACATACATGCAAAAAACTTGCACATACATGCAAAACACTTGCACATACATGAGAAGCACTTGAACATACATGAGAAACACTTGCACACACACATGAAACACTTGTACATACATTTAAAACACTTGTACATATTTGTGAAACACTTGTACATACATGTGAAACACTTGCACATACATGCAAAACACTTGCACATACATGTGAAACACTTGCACATACATGTGAAACACTTGCACATACATGCAAAACACTTGCACATACATGTGAAACACTTGCACATACATGCAAAACACTTGTACATACATGTGAAACACTTGCACATACATGCAAAACACTTGCACATACATGTGAAACACTTGCACATACATGTAAAACACTTGTACATGTGAAACACTTGCACATACATGCAAAACACTTGCACATACACATGAAACACTTGTACATACATGCAAAACACTTGTACATATTTGCGAAACACTTGTACATACATGTGAAACACTTGCACATACATGCAAAACACTTGTACATACATGTGAAACACTTGCACATACATGCAAAACACTTGCACATACACGTAAAACACTTGCACATACACGTGAAACACTTGCACATACACGCGAAACATTTGCACATACACGCGAAACACTTGCACATACATGTGAATCCCTTGCACATACATGCTAAAAACTTGCACATACATGAGAAACACTTGCACATGCATGTGAATCAATTGCAAATACAAGCTAAAAACTTGCACATACATGAGAAACACTTGCACATACATGTGAAGCACTTGCACATACATGAGAAACACTTGCACATACACATGAAACACTTGTACATATGTTTAAAACACTTGTACATATTTGCAAAACACTTGTACATACATGTGAAACACTTGCACATACATGCAAAACACTTGCACATACATGCAAAAAACTTGCACATACATGAGAAGCACTTGCACATACATGAGAAACACTTGCACATACACATGAAACACTTGTACATACATTTAAAACACTTGTACATATTTGCGAAACACTTGTACATACATGTGAAACACTTGCACATACATGCAAAACACTTGCACATACATGTGAAACACTTGCACATACATGCAAAACACTTGCATATTCATGTGAAACACTTGCACATACATGCAAAACACTTGTAGATACATGTGAAACACTTGCACATACATGCAAAACACTTGCACATACATGTGAAACACTTGCACATACATGTAAAACACTTGTACATACATGTGAAACACTTGCACATACATGCAAAACACTTGCACATACACATGAAACACTTGTACATACATGCAAAACACTTGTACATATTTGCGAAACACTTGTACATACATGTGAAACACTTGCACATACATGCAAAACACTTGTACATACATGTGAAACACTTGCACATACATGCAAAACACTTGCACATACATATGAAACACTTGTACATACATGTAAAACACTTGTACATACATGTGAAACACTTGCACATACATGCAAAACACTTGCACATACATGTGAAACACTTGCACATACATGTAAAACACTTGCACATACATGTGAAACACTAGCACATACATGTGAAACACTTGTACATGTGAAACACTTGCACATACATGTAAAACACTTGCACATACATGTAAAACACTTGCACATACATGTGAAACACTTGTACATACATTTGAAACACTTGCACATACATGCAAAACACTTGCACATACATGTGAAACACTTGTACATACATGTGAAACACTTGCACATACATGTGAAACACTTGCACATACATGCAAAACACTTCTACATATATGCGAAACACTTGTACATACATGTAAAACAAGTGTTTAATGTGTATCACAAGTTTTCAATGTGTATTGTAAGTGTTTCAATGGGTTTAGTCTCAAACGGCCTCCCATAAACTAGTGCTCGTAGTGTTGTTGTTGGTGTTCGAACAAACCTCTGACATTCAGTACTCAACTCCACACAACATACTATATTCAAATACAAACGTCAATGTTTGCTCATGCACGATCACATTGTGCTGACATGACATGCATTGACTTTTGTTGCATCGTGCATCATTGAGTGCTTTTCTAGGACAAAACCCATAAATAAGTTGCATTGTATACTTCCCATTCCTTCATCCTGAAGTCAATGGGTTTTTTAAATAAACAAGCTGAAGAGAAACAGAGCTGAATCAAGTGAATCGATTGATTTGCTAAATGATTCACCATTTCAAAACACAGCGTTAGGTGTAATGCATTACTACAGTAGGTAACTAATTACAGTAATTAAAAGTGCCCCTATGATCAAGGTGCCTAATATTGTTTTTATTGAGTCTTCTACAATAGGTTTACATGCATGCAAAGTCAACAACTTTATATAAATCAATAGTGGACTGCACATCAAAATGTAACATTTAATGTTAAAATGCATGTTTTTATGTAACCTTCTCCCCTTAAATACTTAGTCAGTTCAAATGCAGTGTGAATGCAATGAAAACTCAAGCCAAACATGCATAAAATCACATTTTATGAATAAATTCCAAATGTTTCATTAAAAGTATAATACATAAATGCAATTAACCAAATATAGAACATTAAATATGATGTGTCTCTCTCTATGATATGTTTTGTTTTATAAAAAAAAATGTTTTATGGAAAGTTTGGTCAATGAGGTGAATAAGAGATTATGAACTAAAACTATTCCCATTTTTATGTCTAAATAATATGCATAAATGATTTATACACTGTATAAATAATATTTTGTGTTGAGAAAATTATTAAAGGCCACATAACTTAACTAAATTATCGTCCAGCTGTAATCTGGTAAAAATGACTAAACTAAGGCATGAAAATATTGAGGTATTATAATCATTAACATCATGCTTTTCTGTAAAGCTGCTTTGAAACTAAAAGCACCGTATAAGTGAATTTGGCTTGACTTGAATTTAATTTATTTGAGTTTTAATCTCATTTCTGCTTGACTGCATTTAAATTCAAATTGCAATTCTGCATCCTGTTTGTTCTTAGCGAATGCACAGATTGGGATTTGAGATCCTGTTTGTCAGTGTTTCTAAAGATAAACAGCAGGTTGTTATTGTAGTTTTCATGAAAGCATGACGGGGGGCACTGGCCTCGTATTGGTCTCTGATCCGTTCAGCTGTGAGAGACGAGAGGAGTGTGAGATGTTTCACGAGTCATGAATGTCTCAGAGAATATGAACACACACACACACACACACACACACACACACACACACTCGTTTCTCAGTCTTCAGTAGAATTAAGTAGTTGTTTTGGGGGGGCATGTATTTGATCCAAAATACAGCAAGTAGTATTGTGAAATATATTTATTATTTAAAATAACTGCTTTCTATTTGAATATATTTTGTAATTATTTATTTCAAAGCGTCATTCCTCCAGTCTTCAGTGTCACATGATCTTCAGAAATCAGAATAATATGATGTTTACTGCTCAAGAAGCATTATTGTTAATATTTAAAACAGTTGAGTGTCATATTTTTTTATTTTTTTGGGGGGGGGGGCAGAAATTATAGAAATTAATATTTTTATTTACAAAGGATGCTTTATTTTCATCTAAAGTGATGATAAAGAAATTTATAATGTTACAAAATATTTATATTCCATATAAATGCAGTTCTTCTGAACTTTCTGTTTATCAAAAAAACAGGGAAAAAATTATTATATTCAGCTGTTTTCAACATAATAATAATAATAATAATAATAATAATAATCTTCATGTTTCTTGAGCAGTAAATCATCATATTATTCTGATTTCTGAAGATCATGTGACACTGAAGACTGGAGGAATGATGCTGAAAATACAGCGGAGCATCACAGAAATACATTACACTTTAACACAGATTCACACAGAAAACAGATGATTTAAATTGTAATAATATTTCACAATGTGACTGCTTTTTCTGTATTTCTGATCAAATTCTAAAAAGACCTCTTTAAAAAAAAAACATGAAAAATCTTACTGTTCAAAAACTTTTGACTGGCAGTGTATAATGTAAAATAATAAAATATACATACTGTAAATATATATTTTTTTATAAATATAAATTATATAGGCCTATCTAACATGATAACAGTAATAATTATATGAATATATATATCATAAACATGGTTACTTAATAAATGTGCTGTCCTCTCAATGCTAGAGTCTCTGTGTGTTTTCCTGAGATGATGAGACGCTCTCTGACGCGTTCATCTGATATCAGAGGAGTGAGACTCCAATCTGTGTTTAATGCTGATAAGTGTCTGATATCAGTCTGTCAGCTTTACTCAGATGTTGTTAAAGACACAAGACTTGTCCGAGATTACAAGTGTCTGTATTTACATCCGTTTTCTCATGAGAGATGCTGCTTTATTTCTTCCCATAAATTACACTGGAACATTATTAAAGTTGCAGGTGCATACGGTGAAATTTTAGCATAATTTAATTAAAATGTTGAAATAATTTTATTTTTAATATTTTCTGTTTTTATTAAAATTTTAGTTAAAGTTTTAGTGTTTTTATTTATTTATTAATTAAATTATTTTATTTATTTATTTTAGTACATCAGTACATCATTTAGTACATATTTATTTATTTTAGTACAAAATATGAAAAGCTGAAATATTTTTTTTTTTACTATTTTAGCTAAAATGTATTTTATTTCAAGTAATAAAAATATATTTTTTAAAGGTTAAGTTTAGTTAATAACTCTGGTTTCATTCTAAATTTACACAATTTTTAAAAAAATGTTTTATTACATGTATATGTATAATATCTGAATACAAAAATGTATTAATTCATTTCAGTCGAGTCAGAAGAGTGCAATATTAATATTAATGTTTAATTTTAAAGTTAAATGTTCAGCTTTTGAAGCGACTTGTTTTGCTCATGCATTAATGTCACTCAAACAGTAAAATATTGCACTATACTGTTATATATATATATAGACACATTTAATTATATAAAGTTATGAAAATATATATTTTTAATTTTAAATAAAACTAAGATCGTTGTATATTTTGCAAGACAGTAATATTTCAGTCTTTCTAAAACACTTTTAATTCAGTAATTTAATAGAGATGACCAAATAATATTTACTAAAAATACTGAATAAATAAATTGATAAATTCTAGAAAAATGAACACTACAGCCTGGCAATAGCTCTGCTGACATTAGAAATAAGCATTACTTATGAAAATTTTACTTGTATAACTTGCTACCAAGCAACCTATGCATTTTTTTTTTTTAATTCAGTATTCATTTCTGAGTGAAAGAAGTTTTTCTAGTTTTTCATATGCCAGGCGATGCATGAACTGATCAAATATAGTGAATAAAAACATCTTCCAGATCTATTTGCATGCACTGCAATAGAAAGTGCATTACTTTACATACACTCCTGCTTTAGTACAAACTTAGAGATGAATCTGAATGATTTTCTGTGGTATGTGATTCTGTCAAAACCTTTCAAATAAACGCACACATTATACATAAACATGAACTATTCTGTTGTTTGTAACTGTAGGTGCTGTTTCAGTCTTTTAGGTTCATAGATAATTGTGTTTACGTCCATGTAATGTGATAAAGCAACAGGGTAAGATACGAGAGTCAGAGTTTCCTGTTGAAGCTTTGACCCGCCGTGACCTCGGAGCCGTTTGTGCTGATGCCAGCAGATTTAGAAACACCAACCCATCCTTAAACACACAGACACAGATCGCTCGCTCTGGTTTAACCAACCAACCGTCAGACTAACTGTTCCCCGCCCCGCCCACTCTGACCTCCTTCATGTGCAGAGAACACAATCCCAGAATGCACTGCGGCGGACACAGAGACACTAAATGAGCAGAGGTTAGGATTATATTTCAGACAAAGTCATTATAGTAGAGATAGAAATATAGTGAAGGATCAGTATTGGTGTGTGTGTGTGTGTGTGTGTGTGTGTAAGTTAAAACATAAAGTGCAGATCATTGTAAAAATGGAAAATGAATAAATTCAATAAAAAACAAAATATTTTTATCAGTGTTTCACAATATAAATTCACAACAAAAAAGTAAATGCAAAATATGTGTGGATTTATATTTTATTTTATATAGCAAAAATAGTACAGAAATTAAAAAACAAAGTTAATGTTAAAATATTAGAACTATTTTTGATTTTAATGGTTAATAATAATGTCAAATAATTTTCTATGTGATATTAAATATTAAATTATTTACATTTACATTTACATTTACATTTAATCATTTAGCAGACGCTTTTATCCAAAGCGACTTACAAATGAGAACAACAGAAGCAGTCAGGTCAACAAGAGAACAACAACAGTATACAAGTGCCATGACAAGTCTCAGTTAGTCTAGTACAGAACGCATAGCCAGGATTTTTTTTTTTTTTTTTTTTTTTTTTTAATTAAATGAACAAAGACAAGAAAATGAAAAGTACTGGTGTTAGTAGGTTAAGTGCAGGCGAAAAAGATGAGTCTTCAGACGTTTCTTGAAAATTAGTAAAGACTCAGCTGTACGAATTGAGATTGGGAGGTCATTCCACCAGCTGGGCACAGTCCAGGAAAAGGTCCGTGAGAGTGATTTTGAATTTCTTTGGGATGGCACCACAAGACGTTGTTCACTTGCAGAGCGCAAACTTCTGGAGGGCACATAGGATTTAACCAGTGAGTTTAGGTAAGTTGGTGCCGTGCCAGTGGTCGTCTTGTAGGCAAGCATCAGTACCTTGAATTTGATGCGATACAATGTTACAAATCTCAAGAGCTCGTAGGTTTGAATCTGAGAACTGATACAATAAACATTCCTCCTTGTGTTCTGAAATGTACACTCTCAGTCCTAAAATAATAAATGTGACCCTGGAGCACAAAAGCAGTCTTGAGTCTCTGGGGTATATGTGTACCAATAGCCAAAAATACATTCTTTTATGCCAAAAATCATTAGAAGATATTTTGTAAGTTTCCTACTGTAGATATATCACAACTTAATTTTTGATTAGTAATAGTCAGGGGCGGATCTAGAAAAATACTGATGGGGTGGCGAGAAGGGGGCAGGAATTTTTGAGGGGTGGCAACATATGGCAGACGTATATATACTGAATTTAGTCACAGTTATCACAGTTTGATGATAAATATATGTGCACACTACAAAAGGACACAGCTATCATTTACAAACTTAATCTCATGCAATCAATGTCTTGCATTTGAAACAGTTCATATAAGGAATAAGTGACCATACCCCATAAGCACCACACACTCACTAATGCATACAGTATGCATCCACATGTCATTAAGAGCATTATAAAAGGTTCAGTGTTATCAATATGTCAATTTATTATAAGAAACACAAGATTTTAACAGCCATTTCCAGCTGGGGAGACTCAACTGATTTTCTACAGTTTAGTGTTAATCATCATCTAACTCAACCAGTCAAGAGCTACATTTAGCCTTAGATGTTATATGAATATGGTCCTGAAGCATAGCTTTTATTAGCTGACAATAATCATAAATAAATAAACATTATAGGCACAAATACAAATGTACTTTTAGAAATTGTTTCTGAAAAATATGGTTGTTATTGTTTTTGCAAGCTTAAATTAAAACTCTATCTACTAAAACTTGTGTGATATTCCTTTAAAATAATGTTTTAGTAGATCTTTTTTTAAGTATATTTTACTAAGCAGTTTCTTACGTAATTTCTTTGAGTTGGACCAAACTTTTATTTTGGTGGGTTGTAACCAGAGTTTCTGTGTTTTTTAATGAACTATTATTATTAGCTAATAGGAAGTATAGCATACTCTACTGTGCAATAGTACTATATTTCTGTTTGAGTTTCTTCAAGTTATACCGAGATTTTATTTTGACAGGTTGTCGTAAAGACATTGCCGTTTCTGTCGGTCAGTGTATACGATACGAATGAATGACGATAGTTTTATCAAATGAAATGGTGAAATCCTCTCATAGCACGCTGGCGTGCACATGCTCTTCCTTTGTGTTTACGCTCCATTTTTTGTGCGTTTTTCTAAGATAAAGCCTGCCTCTGGATGTTTGATCATGTGGTGGTGTCATTTTCACTACGCGATCGCATGATTCGTACATTCATAAGACCGTCAATTAATTCGCAGTTGCACGTCAGTGTGTGTGTGTGTGTGTGTGTGTGTGTGTAGTAGAGCACACTTTCCCAGAGACGTGTATAGCAACACCTTCAGGGCCGCTGCTGGCCAAACAGGTGTCCTAAGCAGGATTTATTATTGTGCCCCCCTTCCTCAAATATGGTGATGGAAAAAACCCTACTATAGGGGTGAAAAAAGAACTTTAATCAAATAAAAAGCAAAATGAATAAATTGTATTATTTACAAATCACAATTGTAGCTCTCGACATTTACCTGTGGCTATAACTTTATTATGACTCTAATTTATTTTATAGTCTCAAGCATTCAGAAATCATGCAAAAGGAAAATAAGCAGTTTTGCTATGATAAAACCATGGTTTATTTTTGTAAGGGTTGTGATATGCACGTTTTTTGTTGAATAAATTATTTTGTTTTTGTAATAACATGTACATAAATTGTTTATTTTGTATTTGCCTACATTATGTATTTTAACAGTGTTATTATTAACCAATCACTATTGCCTCATTATTATTTTTTTATATAATGCATTTTAAATCATTTTAAAGGCTATTGATGGCTTAAGTCTGTTTTTATAGCAACAACAACAACAACAAAAATATTACAGTATATTAATACTTTGTAAATTATTATTTGCAATAACAAAACCATGGTTAATTTTCAGTTACCACGGCTACAAGAACAATGATTTGTGCTGTTATTGTTAACACGGCACGAGCTAATCTGTTCAGCTTTTCCGTGTCTTGTGTTTGGATGCTTTAATGTTTAAATCGAAAAGCTGTACGGCTTAATAACACGTGAAAAAGATAAGCTTTCATGAAGATGCGCAGCAGTGGCCCGTCAACTGTACTGAGCATCTTTTTAGGCTGGCCTCAGTCAGTCGGTTATATAAAATATCAAGGTGAAAGTCATCATAGCTTGCTTAGTATAGACCCAGCTCCCAACCCAACTTTGAGAATAGATTAACGGCGATATTTCTTTTATCGCCCAATAAGAGTCTCACGTTAACGCAGCACGTTAACACCGATAACGGCCCACCACTAATTTTAATATAAATTAAAAATGTATAAGGTGTGCTTTGTAGCTGACACCTAAATGAACATATTATAATTGTTTTATGACTGCAAGTCTTTCTCCTCAAATGCTATTGAGCTTTAAATTAGCCTTTGAGCCCATGTGAAAGAGTAGCATAATTTACATATGATTTACAGATTATTTTAATAAATATCAAACATTCAATGCAATTTTGCATTATAGCTGACACCTACATGAACAATTACAGTTGTTTTTATGACTGTAAGTCATTCTCCTCAAATGCTACTGACGTTAGAAAAGTGTATAACAATATCGCATGTAACTTTAGAGACGGTCCCTAAATTTGAGACTCGTCCAACATCAAGCCAACTTTATGTCTGTTTTTTTTTTTTTCTTACTTTTAGTTTTCTTTTCTCTTCACTGGATTGGATTCATCCATCAATTATGAACATTCAGCCACAAACATGAGGTGCAAGTGGTCGCGAGCGCGGATGGGAGAATGGAAGAAGTTTTTTTTGTGGAGCGGGATGGTACCAACTGGGAGTTGGTGCCCTAGGCAGATTGAGTCAGTTCGGGAGTTCGGAGCGAGATTGCGAATCATTTGAGTCAGTTTGGGAGTCCGGAGCGGGATCGCGAATCATTTGAGTCAGTTATGGGGATCGCGAATCATTTGAGTCAGTTTGGGAGTCCGGAGCGGGATCGCGAATCATTTGAGTCAGTTATGGGGATCGCGAATCATTTGAGTCAGTTCGGGAGTTCGGAGCGGGATCGCGAATCATTTGAGTCAGTTTGGGAGTCCGGAGCGGGATCGCGAATCATTTGAGTCAGTTATGGGGATCGCGAATCATTTGAGTCAGTTCGGGAGTTCGGAGCGGGATGGCGAATCATTTGAGTCAGTTCGCTCTTAAATTTTCAAATTGGCCATAACCTTTAATTCGTTGCTGCCAACTGGGGTGGCAGCAGAGGTGGCAAAGCTTTCTTTTAGGGTGGCATTAATATTTAGATGTTTATACTCTCAGATTCCAGATTTTCAAATAGCCTAGTTGTATCTCAGACAAATATTGTCCTCCAAACAAATCACACATCAATCGAGAGATGATTTAAATAATGCATAAATCTCAATTTCGAGATATTGACCCTTATGACTGGTTTTATGCTTCAGGGTCACGACAAAAAATTTACTTGCATTATTATTTTATTTATTTATTTATTTTTTTAGTAGAACATAAATGCAGAGATAAACATTTTTAAAAAAAAATTAATGAATAAAAAATAAATACATAAGTCTGTGATTATATAGCAATTTTCTGACCAACGAAAAGTATGCAATAATAATTAAATCAATAAATTACTTTTAATAGAGTTTGAATTATATTGTGAATAGCAAACTTCTGACTAATGGAAAATCATGAATAAATTAATAAAATGGTTAGAGTATAAACTATTTGCATAAATAAATTACTAAAATAAATAAATGATTTAGTTTGAGTATAAATAAATAAATAAATAGTTTTGTGCATAAATTATTTGAGTGTATATATTATGTCCAATTAATAAAGTAATTATTTATTTATTTATTTAGTTAATTATGGTTTGATTTTAAATTGTGCAAGTAGCAATATTCTGTCCAATGAAAAGTATGCATAAATAAATAAATATTGATTTGAGTTTAAATTACATTGTGCGAGTATCAATATTCTGACCAAAGAAATCTTTACTGGCCTTTGGTTCAAGTGGAACTAAACCCTTCACTCTGTGTGTTTATGGTCTAGCTCTCGTCCGTCAGACCTGAATAAACATTAACCTGGTCATAAAGAGAAACTCATAGAACCAGAGTTGTGTCGGAAGTGATTTAGATGTCAGTCAAGTCTGACGTGTGGATGTGATGCATCAGTGGAGTCAAGAGCGAGAGCGAGAGGGAAATCTGGGGCTGTTTCTGTTGGCAGAGATTCAGGAAATCTGATCCGAGATCTGGGATGGGCTTGAACAATAACACAAGCCCTGCGAGGTCATTTCAGGACACTCACACACACAATACGTCCGCTCGCTCTTTGTCTTGTGTGTGGGCACGCTGTCCTCAGACCTGATGTGAACTGCTTTAAAGAGCATCTGTGGAGTCCTCTCTACATTTTGCATCATCTACTGTTAAGACTGAATACAAACAATGTGTCAGTTGTGACATACAACATGAGTTTTAAAATGAATTTAAAGAGAAAAGAAGTGTATTTTTAGGGCCCGAGCACCGATGGTGTGAGGACCCTCTTGGAATTGCTCAGTTTCTTATTATTATTCTTCCGCATCTTCTTCTTTTCCAAAGTTAATTGCATTTTTTGAGGGCCTAACCATGCTCCAAAACTCATGAAATTTTACATCTGATATAGGTTTCAGAATTGTAACTATAATACCTGTTAAACACCAATACCTACAAAAAACTCTCCTGGTTCAAAATCCGAAACCCAACAGGAAGTCAGTTATTTAGCATTTCCTCTATTTTTGGGCAGTTTTTTTCATTTTCAGGCCTCGTACTTTAATGAAATCCTCCAGTTTTAATCGGATCATTGTGTAATCATAAGGCCTTTGTGATGCTAAATCGAGAAGATCTTGAGTTTCCGTTTAAGGGCGTGTACGTGATGGCCCTGACAACTCATAGTACCACCTGCTGGCAACAGGAAGTGTCATGTTTAACACTCTTATGGACTCTTATAGGAGCATATTAAAAACAAGTGTTAAATAGGGTGTAAACAAGCTAGAAGCATACTAAAACATGTCAGCAGCACTTAGTTAAGTGCTAAAGCATGCTATTAATGCAGTGAAACAGGATGTTGCTGTAATTTGGGAATGCAGTGTCCAATCTGCCCCACATTTTACAAGTTCTGTCCTGACCACATCTACATGCCCGTATTCGGTTATAACCATAGCGCCCCCTTTTGGCAACAGGAAGTGACATGTTACACTTCCTGTTGGGAAGTCGTGGCCTAGTGGTTAGAGAGTTTGACTTCTAACCCTAGCGCTGTGCGCTGCGCCTTGTTTACGAGCAGAGGAAAGCACATGCAGAAACGTGGTAGTTCTCTTCCTGTCTTTGGAGGATCAGAAAACTCTCGGATTTCATCAAAAATATCTTAATTAGTGTTCGAAGAGGAACAAAGGTCTTACAGGTTTGGAACGACATGAAGGTCAGTAATTGATAGAATTAAAAAGTTTATATATTTGTAATGGATTTTTTTTTTCAGTAACAGCTAGGTCAGAAACATCTGAAACAAGTGAATACATGCATAAAACAGTCCTTTGAGATATAAAATAGCAACTTCTGAGCAATAACAAGTGACTCCAGCCCTTCAGTCTCATACAGCAGAGACCACACACACACAGACACACACACACACACACACACACACACACACTCTCACTGCTGTTTTTGCTGGAAATGAAGCTCATATTCAGTAAGAATAACAAACTCAGATGCTCGGAGTCATTAATGAGCTTCAGCACATAAAACCACATAGTGAGTCATCAAGCGAGGAGAGTACAAACACAAACACACACACACACACACACAGATGTACAGCATATGTGAGTCAGTCAGTATAGAACATGAACATCCCACCATAAACAAGTACAAACACACACACACACACTCATTATTAATATTAGGGAGCAAAAATGCTTTTCCAGAAATACAATAGAGGTTTGCAAATTAAGTCATATGCACTTTAGCAATACAGATTGAATACAGATTGAAATAACAGTGTCAGTGTTGTAAAATTAACCAATTCTAAAATAAATTTGGTTTTCTGCTGTAAAGCAGCTCTACAGAAGACAACAGTCATAATTCAGTGCAAGATTTGTTGAATCTGACCACAACAAGTGATTTCTGGCCAAGAAAAGCAGATATCTGAAATATATTTGTATTTTTTTTGTATATGCTTGCTTGCTTTTTCTTTTTCTTTTTATAACTGCACTGCCTTAATGTTATGATTTTTTCTACTTTTAATAAAAAAGTAAATAAAAATATCAGAAACAAAAAGCTACAAAAGATAATCTAAACTACAGAATCAATCCATACATATACACATATACACAGATTGTTAACACTTAATTAATGTAGCACACTGATGTCTTCATTTATCCTACAGTTAAACAAGCACAGTTGAGCATCTGTTCAGCTTTATTTCTACACATGCAGAGTTTTCCTGCATTATTTTCTCCGCAGGTGCTGAGTCACACACAACACAGCTAGCAAAGAGAGTTCAACAAAGACTTCCTGTCTGTGCAGGAAACTGTCTGAGGGCGAGCCCACCTGCTAAACCACATCACCTCAAAGGGAAATTTCTCAGTAATTCATCTGCATGAGCTGAAGATGATTTTATCAAGAAGCACCAATGCAAAACTCTTGCTACGTTTGCATGTGTTTAAATGAAAATGAAAGCATCGCCTTCTGATGGCATCTGAAAAAAAAAAATGGAGAATAGAATCCAAAGATATTCATGCAACACTGCAAGAACCATCACTTCTACCACAAAAGACTGCTTTTTAAGTTATCTTCCTGATGTATCTAAATTCCTTAGCATATCCAAAACCTCAGAACAACTTGATGATGTAACAGAAACTATGGACTCTCTCTTTTCTAGCACTTTAAATACAGTTGCTCCTTTACGCTTAAGGAAGGTTAAGGAAAACAGTTTGACACCATGGTATAATGAGCATACTCGCACCCTAAAGAGAGCAGCCCGAAAAATGGAGTGCAGCTGGAGGAAAACAAAACTAGAGGTATTTCATATTGCTTGGCGGGAAAGTAAGATATCCTACAGAAAAGCATTAAAAACTGCTAGATCTGATTACTTTTCTTCTCTTTTAGAAGAAAACAAACATAACCCCAGATATTTATTCAATACAGCGGCTAAATTAACGAAAAATAAAGCCTCAACAAGTGTTGACATTTCCCAACACCGCCGGCAGTAATGACTTCGATACTATTAGAGATCAAATTGCAACCATTCAGCCGTCAGCTACAGTATCACATCAGACAGTGCACTATAGACCCCCTGAGGAACAGTTCCACTCATTCTCTACTATAGGAGAGGAAGAATTGTATAAACTTGTTAAATCATCTAAACCAACAACATGTATGTTAGACCCTATACCATCTAAGCTCCTAAAAGAGGTGCTTCCAGAAGTCATAGGTCCTCTTCTGACTATTATTAATTCCTCATTGTCATTAGGATATGTCCCCAAAACCTTCAAACTGGCTGTTATTAAGCCTCTCATAAAAAAACCACAATTTGACCCCAAAGAACTTGTTAATTATAGATCAATCTCGAATCTCCCTTTTCTGTCCAAGATACTAGAAAAGGTGGTATCCTCACAATTATATTCCTTCTTAGAGAAAAATGGTATATGTGAGTATTTCCAGTCAGGATTTAGCCGTATCATAGTACTGAGACTGCTCTCCTTAGAGTTACAAATGATCTGCTCTTATCATCTGATCGTGGCTGTATCTCTCTATTAGTTTTATTGGATCTTAGTGCTGCGTTTGACACAATTGACCACAACACTCTTTTGCATAGACTTGAACACTTTGTTGGCATCAGTGGAAGTGCATTAGCATGGTTTAAATCGTACTTATATGACCGCCATCAGTTCGTAGCAGTGAATGAAGATGTATCATATCAATCACAAGTGCGGTATGGAGTACCTCAAGGCTCAGTACTAGGGCCACTACTCTTCACACTTTATATGTTACCCTTGGGAGATATCATCAGGAAACATGGTGTTAGCTTTCACTGTTATGCTGATGATACGCAGCTCTATATTTCCTCGCAGCCCGGTGAAACACACCAATTTGAAAAACTAATGGAATGCATAGTCGATATAAAAAACTGTATGATGAGTAATTTCTTACTGCTAAATTCTGAAAAAACAGAGGTGTTAATTATAGGACCTAAAAACTCTGCTTGTAATAACATAGAACACTGTCTAAGACTTGATGGTTGCTCTGTCAATTCTTCGTCATCAGTTAGGAACCTAGGTGTGCTATTTGATCGCAATCTTTCCTTAGAAAGCTAAGTTTCTAGCATTTGTAAAACAGCATTTTTCCATCTCAAAAATATATCTAAATTATGGCCTATGCTCTCAATGTCAAATGCAGAAATGTTAATCCATGCATTTATGACCTATAGGTTAGATTATTTTAATGCTTTATTGGGTGGTTGTTCTGCACGCTTAGTAAACAAATTACAGCTAGTCCAAAATGCAGCAGCAAGAGTTCTTACTAGAACCAGGAAGTATGACCATATTAGCCCGGTCCTGTCCACACTGCACTGGCTCCCTATCAAACATCGTATAGATTTTAAAATATTGCTTATTACTTATAAAGCCCTGAATGGTTTAGCACCTCAGTATTTGAATGAGCTCCTTTTACATTATACTCCTCTACATCCGCTACATTCTCAAAACTCAGGCAATTTGATAATATCTAGAATATCAAAATCAACTGCGGGCTGAAAGACAGCGGAGACCAGGACAACTAGAGCCCAGATACAGATCCCCTGTAAAGACCTTGTCTCAGAGGACCACCAGGACAAGACCACAGGAAACAGATGATTCTTCTGCACAATCTGACTTTGCTGCAGTCTGGAATTGAACTACTGGTTTCATCTGGTCAGAGGAGAACTGACCCCAACTGAGCCTGGTTTCTCCCAAGGTTTTTTTCTCCATTCTGTCACCGATGGAGTTTCGGTTCCTTGCCGCTGTCGCCTCTGGCTTGCTTAGTTGGGGTCACTTCATCTACAGCGATATCATTGACTTGATTGCAAATAAATGCACAGACACTATTTAAACTGAACAGAGATGACATCACTGAATTCAATGATGAACTGCCTTTAACTATCATTTTGCATTATTGACACACTGTTTTCCAAATGAATGTTGTTCAGTTGCTTTGATGCAATGTATTTTGTTTAAAGCGCCATATAAATAAAGGTGACTTTGACTTTGACTTTTGGCAATGAATCAATGTGAAAATTAGAAAATAAGGGTTTTGCTGGAGCATTTGTGTTTCAAGCTAGACTACTATTATATTGTGAAAGAGGTTCTCAAACATTTTGACTTGAAGGCCCTCAACTGTCTAACATCATATTTGAAGACCTATATCATATAATATTAATGGAACTATAACTTTATTATAATCAGAAATATAGCCTGTCAATATACAGTAGGTACATTAATTCATCAAAATTAATTTCAAGAACTGTTTTCTTCAACAAAAACAGCTACTGAAGGAAATAAAGAAGCATGATTTCAGTTTACATTTTGATTATACTTGTTGTATTTCTGTTTTTATAGCATTTTAATTTAGATTCATATGAACTGAGATGAGAACAGTGTTTATTATTTTAATTTGTCTAAATTCCATTAATCAAAAAGCACGTCTAACTATTTGAATTCATAATTTTTTTACAACTATATATATATATATATATATATATATATATATATATATATGTATATATATACAGTTTTGTTCAAAATAATAGCAGTACAATGTGACTAACCAGAATAATCAAGGTTTTTAGTATATTTTTTATTGCTACGTGGCAAACAAGTTACCAGTAGGTTCAGTAGATTGTCAGAAAACAAACAAGACCCATCATTCATGATATGCACGGTCTTAAGGCTGTGCAATTGGGCAATTAGTTGAAAGGGGTGTGTTCAAAAAAATAGCAGTGTCTACCTTTGACTGTACAAACTCAAAACTATTTTGTACAAACATTTTTTTTTTCTGGGATTTAGCAATCCTGTGAATCACTAAACTAATATTTAGTTGTATGACCACAGTTTTTTAAAACTGCTTGACATCTGTGTGGCATGGAGTCAACCAACTTGTGGCACCTCTCAGCTGTTATTCCACTCCATGATTCTTTAACAACATTCCACAATTCATTCACATTTCTTGGTTTTGCTTCAGAAACAGCATTTTTGATATCACCCCACAAGTTCTCAATTGGATTAAGGTCTGGAGATTGGGCTGGCCACTCCATAACATTAATTTTGTTGGTTTGGAACCAAGACTTTGCCCGTTTACTAGTGTGTTTTGGGTCATTGTCTTGTTGAAACAACCATTTCAAGGGCATGTCCTCTTCAGCATAGGGCAACATGACCTCTTCAAGTATTTTAACATATGCAAACTGATCCATGATCCCTGGTATGCGATAAATAGGCCCAACACCATAGTAGGAGAAACATGCCCATATCATGATGCTTGCACCTCCATGCTTCACTGTCTTCACTGTGTACTGTGGCTTGAATTCAGAGTTTGGGGGTCGTCTCACAAACTGCCTGTGGCCCTTGGACCCAAAAAGAACAATTTTACTCTCATCAGTCCACAAAATGTTCCTCCATTTCTCTTTAGGCCAGTTGATGTGTTCTTTGGCAAATTGTAACCTCTTCTGCACATGCCTTTTTTTTAACAGAGGGACTTTGCGGGGGATTCTTGTAAATAGATTAGCTTCACACAGACGTCTTCTAACTGTCACAGTACTTACAGGTAACTCCAGACTGTCTTTGATCATCCTGGAGGTGATCATTGGCTGAGCCTTTGCCATTCTGGTTATTCTTCTATCCATTTTGATGGTTGTCTTCCGTTTTCTTCCACGTCTCTCTGGTTTTGCTCTCCATTTTAAGGCATTGGAGATCATTTTAGCTGAACAGCCTATCATTTTTTGCACCTCTTTATAGGTTTTCCCCTCTCTAATCAACTTTTTAATCAAAGTACGCTGTTCTTCTGAACAATGTCTTGAACGACCCATTTTCCTCAGCTTTCAAATGCATGTTCAACAAGTGTTGGCTTCATCCTTAAATAGGGGCCACCTGATTCACACCTGTTTCTTCACAAAATTGATGACCTCAGTGATTGAATGCCACACTGCTATTTTTTTGAACACACCCCTTTCAACTAATTCAACTAATTGCCCAATTGCACAGCCTTAAGAGCGTGCATATCATGAATGCTGGGTCTCGTTTGTTTTCTGAGAATCTACTGAACCTACTGGTAACTTGTTTGCCACGTAGCAATAAAAAAATATACGAAAAACCTTGATTATTCTGGTTAGTCACATTGTACTGCTATTATTTTGAACCTTACTGTATATATATATATATATATATATATATATATATATATATATATATATATATAATTATTATGATTAAACCATTTTTTTTTTTAGCAAACAGTGTGCTACACAAAAGAAGTTTACTGTTAAAATAAAAAACATTAAGAAAATTATTACTTTGAGAACTAAATTTTACTGCGCCGTTACAGTTATGTATTTCTGTCATAATTTCTTCAAGTCAAACCTTTTTTTTTTCTTTTTTTTTTTTCTTTTTTGAGGTTGTAGTGAAGATCTTTGAGTTTCTGTGTGTGTCCGCCAAGAGTTTTTTTTTTTTTCAACTGAACAGTGAAATGCTGATGAAGTGATGATGATGATGATGATGATGATGATGATGAAGTTCTTGTCCTTATACAGTGTGAAACAGACTTCAGAATGTGTATGAGGGCAAACTGAGACACACACAACATGCCGACTTCACATTTACACAGCTGTACTTTAATATTCACATGTGTCTTGAGGGGTGAAAGCTGAGAAGACGTGTGGCGGAAGAGAGCGAATAAAGCGGATGAAAGCCGATCGCTGGATCAGCAGAGTTACAGGTAGAAAGAGAATCAGACAAAGAGACGGACAGAGAAAGGAAGCGTGTGAGATCCAACGCAGGTGAGTGTGTACAGTATGTATTTCAGCCGTTGCTCAGTTTGATGTATTAATCTGCTGACAGGTCTGCTGAGAGATCTGCGTCGTACTCTTCGTCTTCTGTGCTTCTTCGCCTCGGGCCGGGCGAGATCAGCTTTATTCTGCTTCCCTCTGACAGATGCTTTCATCTGCTGCCCAAAGGCTTGATCCTCACAGCACACAAATGCAGAACTAGTCTGAACTATCAGTGCTGTGTAATTCCTGCACATTAAACACAATTAAATAAGGTATATTTACAGTATATAACAGCAGCTCTAGCAACAATACTCACCAGAAAATATTGCATTTTAATTATTGCAGCATTTCCGAGAGACACAACATTATTGCTTCCAATTAAGTAACTGACCTGTGACATTTTTTATGTAAAATACAGTCTGGTCTGAATCAGGAGAGAAATCTGCACATATCAGGCACCATTTTAAAGCCAAAACAGCACTAAACAATTTTGATATGAGACAACAGGAGATGCACGTTTTCACTGGAGGAAGTGTTATTATGCATTATAGAATGTGTTTGAGTTAAAATCATCTTAATGCTGGATGTGTTTCAGGTTTTGTCTTCTCCAGATGTTCACTGATGGACTGGAGTGCTGTGGATTATTGGGATGTTTTTATCGGACTCTCATTCTGACGGCACCCATTCACTGCAGAGCATCCATTGATGAGACACTGATGCAGTGCTACATTTCTACAAACCTGATGAAGACACAAACTCATCCAAATCACATTTAAATTTTTGGGTGAACTGTTGTGTTAATGATATTCAGTGCCGCTGGAATTAAACCGGTTGTTTTTTTGTTTGTTTGCTCCCGGTTATTTCCTTTAAGTCTTTTTTGCATCACCTTCTCAAACAAACAGTTCGATTGCATCACCTTCTCAAGCTCACGTTGTCTGTCTGTGCATCATATTGTGTTGCTTATTAGGTAAGAAAGTCATGTAGTGGTGAATGTTGTAATATTTCTGAAACACTGTGGTTAAACCGCAATAAATGTGACTAGATACAGTTAAACACCACGAGAGACACATTGTGTCAAAACTCAGCTGATATTAAATTCACAGAATAGTTTAATTTAATTCACCTGCAGTAAACACACAAACACACATTTGTCAAGCTGTTTCTGGTTATTATCAGTTTAATTGCACAAGTTTGGTTGTGTTTATTACGTGGGCGTTTATGCCCAGTAACAGACTGTATGTCTGACGAGAAACAAAACAAAGGAAATTAGACATTTGCCTTTAATTACTGCCGAAGCGTCTCTGACAGTCTAATTGCTTCCACGGTTGCTTCTCATTGTTGTTTGACCGCATCAAAGCTCTCGAGATGTTTTCATGAGAGGACTCCAAAACCACTGAGACAAAGCACTTGATTTTTATATTTGACCTCTAATCTTTTATATTTAATAAGCTGTGACTCATCTTCATGAGTCAGTCGCAGTGTCAAGTTGCTCAGAATCATTTCCGTGAACTACAGAAACCTGAGCCTGTGTTTCATCACAAATGAACTATTGTGGACAGATACTAGTGTTTCCTGGAGAACTGCTTTTACTGGGCTCCAAACTTCATTTAAACACCTGTACCTTTAAAACTGTGAGAGAGAAAAGATGATGTACTGGCAGAAAAGTTTGCAAATGTGCTTTTTGGTGAGTATCATATTTGATCTATCAGGCTTTTATGGCTCACATAGTGTGAAACAGTAAGTAAGTGGAGAGAAAAACAGCTCAATTTTATTCAGAGAGTCAAACTGAGCAAATTTGGTGCAGATGCTGATGCTCGGTCAATTATGAGATAAAAAGTAAAAATAATTAAATAGAAAGTTAAATTATGACACAAGTCATTATTATGAGATTAATATGGACAAAGAATGATGATAGAGAGACACAAATAAACAAATTAACATTCCTCAAAAACCTGATGAACGAATTTGACACACTCAGTTATAATTATGAGATAAAAAGTCATAATTATACTAATTGATCATTTTGAGATGAGTCTAAATTATGAGATAGAAACTCAAAATAATAACAAAGTCATAATTATGAGATAAAAAGTCAATTGTATAATAATTTATCATTTTGAGATAAATCTAAATTATGAGATAGAAACTCAAAATAATAAAAAAGTCATAATTTTATAATAATTTATCATTTTGAGATAAATCTAAATTATGAGATAGAAATTCAAAATAATAACACAGTCATAATTATGAGATAAAAATTCATAATTGTATAATAATATAATTTATCATTTTGAGATAAATCTAAATTATGAGATAGAAACTCAAAATAATAAAAAAGTCATAATTATGAGATAAAAGTCATAATTTTATAATAATTTATCATTTTGAGATAAATCTAAATTATGAGATAGAAATTCAAAATAATAACACAGTCATAATTATGAGATAGAAATTCATAATTGTATAATAATTTATCATTTTGAGATAAATCTAAATTATGAGATAGAAACTCAAAATAATAACAAAGTCATAATTATGAGATAAAAAGTCAATTGTATAATAATTTATCATTTTGAGATAAATCTAAATTATGAGATAGAAACTCAAAATAATAACAAAGTCATAATTATGAGATAAAAGTCATAATTGTATAATAATTGATAATTTTGAGATAAGTCTAAATTATGAGATAGAAACTCAAAATAATAACAAAGTCATAATTATGAGATAAAAGTCATAATTGTATACTAATTGCTCATTTTGAGATAAATCTAAACTATGAGATAGAAACTCAAAATAATAAAAAAGTCATAATTATGAGATAAAAATTCATAATTGTATAATAATTTATCATTTTGAGATAAATCTAAATTATGAGATAGAAACTCAAAATAATAACAAAGTCATAATTATGAGATAAAAAGTCAATTGTATAATAATTTATCATTTTGAGATAAATCTAAATTATGAGATAGAAACTCAAAATAATAAAAAAGTCATAATTATGAGATAAAAGTCATAATTGTATAATAATTTATCATTTTGAGATAAATCTAAATTATGAGATAGAAATTCAAAATAATAACACAGTCATAATTATGAGATAAAAATTCATAATTGTATAATAATTTATCATTTTGAGATAAATCTAAATTATGAGATAGAAACTCAAAATAATAAAAAAGTCATAATTATGAGATAAAAAGTCATAATTGTATACTAATTGCTCATTTTGAGATAAGTCTAAATTATGAGATAGAAACTCAAAATAATAACAAAGTCATAATTATGAGATAAAAGTCATAATTGTATAATAATTGATAATTTTGAGATAAGTCTAAATTATGAGATAGAAACTCAAAATAATAACAAAGTCATAATTATGAGATAAAAGTCATAATTGCATAATAATTTATCATTTTGAGATAAATCTAAATTATGAGATAGAAACTCAAAATAATAAAAAAGTACAAATAATGAAATATAAAGTCAAAATTATGACAAGTCATAATTATGAGATTAATATGGACAAAAAAATTATGATTGAGAGATATAAATAAACAAATTAACATTCCTCAAAAACCTCATGAACCAATTTGACACACTCAATCATAATTATGAGATGGAAAGTCAAAATGATAGCAAAGTCATAATTATGAGATAAAAGTCATAATTATATGCTAAGTGATCATTTTGAGATAATTCAAAATTATGAGATAGAAACTCAAAATTATTACAAAGTCATAATCATGAGATAAAAGTCATAATTATGACACACTGTCAATGGTGTGTTAAAGAAGTACAAATTATGAGATAGAAAGTCAAAATTATGACAAAACATTATTATGTGATTAAAATGGCATAATTATGTCATGAATCATAATTATGACTCAAACTGAGCAAAAACCAATTTGCTGCAAATGCTGATATTAATGATGAATTTCTGATGTTTATAATGTGAATCAGTGAGATCTTTATAACATGCAATGCTATAAATATCAGTCATCTCTCTATTAAATCTCCAGTAATGAGAAGAGATGTAAATGATCCGCACATATAACACAGTGATGGAAAGCTGAAGAAATCAAGGCTCCTCAGAAGATGTGAGATGTTCTGGAGGCTTGTGAACATCATTCCTCCGCTGAGAAACAGTGAAAGTAAAGCTTCTGGAAACAAACGCTCCTCAAAAGATCAGATTTGAGACTCTAAAAAATGATTGATGGAGAATCAGGTAAAGCTGAGCTGCTTCAGTCCAGAAAGAGTTCATCTGGAGATATTACTGACCTTATTCTGACCTTTTAGCATTTATATGTTAATATTGAGGTATTTTTAGCTGTGCAGTTGTTTTCAATTCTTACAAAGTACTGATGAACTAGGAATACAAATACACGTCCAAATGTAATTTATATTGCAGGTCTGATGATGGACGTAACGCAGATGTTTTGAGTTCACTTACACTTACACTCACATGACATGATTCTTTAATAATTACATCTGTCTCAAACCTGTGGACGGCCAAAGAAAATACAGAATCAGAGTTTACCTCAGCGTTTGCCAAGAGGCAGAAGTGAGATGAATACTTTACAGACTCTTATTTTAGAAAGCAAGAAACAGTGTAGTTTTCCTGAAGTCTCTTCACACAGTGTTACTCAGCAAGCACGACTCTGACTGAGTGTCATCTTCCATATGCAAACAAAAAAGCTGTTCATTTGAACTTGTTTTGCCAGTTCTTATTCACAAGCATCTCATGCTATAGTTAAAGCACATTAAGTGCTAAATTCACTCAACTGACAGAGCGAGTTTGGGGCGGGGCTTTCTGTTCATCTGACCAATAGCAGATGAGGATGGAAATCTTTGGGAAACATGTTTGTAAAAACTCATGCTGACACTTTAGTTCAGGCCTTTGTAAATAATTCATTACAAAAAGAGTGTTTAATATTTTAAAATGTTATTTAAAAAAATATATATAATAATAATAATATTACATTTAATAAACATTCTATGAATATGTTTTTTATATATAATGTATTTTACATCATAACTGTGTTTTGCATTATAATGCATTGTATGACATTATAATACTTATTAATTCACCTCTAATGTAATGCATTAAAACCAATGTCAGATGTAATATTCTTAAAATATTATATAATGCACAAAGAAAAAATGCACAAACAAAGGCCTCAGTGCATGTGAATTATGGAGCGAAAACACAGGTGTGCTTCCTCACCGTCCTGTGGTTTGAGCAGCTGTTTTTCACACAAACACACACACACACACACACACACACACAAGATGTTTTCTGTAAACTCTTCACCTGCTCAAAGCCACATTTGATTTTCAGAGTAACCCACTTCAGTGCATACAGCAGCTTGAGGTTTGAAACCAATGCCATCCAAACAGCATCAGAGGAGAATTATGCTTTGTGAAATTAGGCTGACGTTTTTGTCAACAAAAAAAAGTATAAATAAGTAAACAATATAAATATATTTTAAAGAGCAAAGACTAATAAAAATGACAAAAACACACAACAAAATCGCTAAAAACCTAAAAATATTGAAATTCAAATATTATTGAACACAATTCTAGTAAATAAATTTTACTGAAATAAGACCGATTGTCACATGAGCTCATATTCACTCAGTTATCATGATAAATAAGTTATTATGCCTTTTTTATTAAATTTTGTACAAATCATTAGTTGAGCACATTGCATTGTGGGATACGGTTCTCCTACAATCAGTGTTGTTATTGTTTACTAAAACTAAAATGACCAAATATAACTTTTCATCTATTGAAATTAATTTAGCGGACATAAAACAAATATTATATAATGCAAATGCAACTCAATAGTTTTGCAATTTTAGTGTCAATCTGATATTCCATACATGCATTTCACATGAAAATATAGTTTCAGTTTCTCTTTATCAAAATTCCACAGTTGATGTGTTAACTGATGAGAAAATTGTTTCTATATCCTTTATTTTCTGCATGACTTGTCTTTATCAACACACTTTCATTGCTTTTGTCTTTAAACAATCTCACAAATGCAAACAGAGCCGACTGCTTGACCTTTGACCCTCGTGGTCAAAGGCTTGATCCTGTTCCATCTGCAGAGATTAATGAGCTGTCAATCAAGTGCAAGGCCACGCCCTCAGGCTGACCAGGATGAAGTAAAGCTGCATTGACCACAGGTCTGCAGTGAGACACAGTTAAACTCTTTTAGTGGTTTTCATGGACACCACGAGGACGAGGTTGAGTCCTAAACCCAAGAGTGTGTTGTGATGTGTGTGTGCTGCCGAATGCAGCTGTGGTCAGTGTGAATGTGAGGGTTGTGCGGCTGAACAATGAAGCAGCTCTCATCCAATCATGCGCAGCACAACGAGGCTCTCCCAGCATGCCGAGCGGGTCGCCTGATGACCGGCGTCCAGCGCTGGACAATGAGGGAGCGCATGCCTTGAGTTTGGGACAAAAGCAGCCTGTGCTGAGGACTTGTGATGTGAATGCACTCTTGAACCTCACATATGCCAACAGTGTCTCATGATGAGCTGAGTCACGCTCGCGACACACACACACACACACACACTCAATCACTGTGTGTGGGAGTGAGTGAGTGATTGAATGTGTGTATTTGTTAATGAGTGAAGTGTTGAGCGCTGGGCTCAGTGTTATATATGAATGTAGATTAAAGTGTGATGTGTGTTTGAGTCAGAAGCGTGTTCAGGTTACAGATTAATAAGCGTGTTGTGTCACTCCTCGAGTGCGACAGGCTTGGGTTTCGCTCTCCAGTCTTTCTTTGTCTGACGGCATTAAAATGCACTGGTTGCCTCTAATTTCA
>NW_020526736.1:102500-114366 GCF_003368295.1 Carassius auratus
ATTAAATTAAATTAAATTAAATTTAGAAATGTTGACTTGGCAACTAACTGAAATAAAATAAAATAAAATAAAATAAAATAAAATAAAATTAAATGTAGAAATGTTGACTTGGCAACTAACAGAAATAATAAAATAAAATAAAATAAAATAAAATTAGAAATGTTAACTTTGCAAATAACTGAAACAAAAAATAATAATTAAAGTTATAAGTTAAAGTAAATGAAAATGAGAGATCTTGACTTTGCAAAAGCTGTTTTTTTTATTAAAAAATAAAATAAATAAAAAAAGTTATAAGTGAAACTAAATAAAGATGAGAACATTTGTATGGGCAACTAGCTGAAATAAAACGAATTGAAATTGTGTGTGTGTTAATTAATTAAAATAATTAAAATAATAATAATTAAAATAATAATATGTTTTACTTTTTTACGTCCCTTATACAGAGCAGTATACAGTATCCATTAAGTTTTCTTCATTTTAAACTCATGTGAAATGCAGTCATGTCTGATTATTGTTATCTTTGTCACTTGAGCTGCATATGAAGCTATTTTGAAAAAAGGAGATCAGAAAGTGGAAATAAAACACTTGAGCACAAGATATTTACAAATCTGATCAAATTGAGAGTCATAATTCTCACGGGAGCTGCTGTTTTCGTGCGATTGGGCTTGTGTCTTCCTGTTGTGGTGAACCAGGACGGGTCATTTTCACAGCCGAGGCATCATGTGATGATATCTATCAGCCTCCGAAGCAAGATTAGACAACCCAGACCAGACGAGCCGCCCGCAGCCTGATAGACGGACGTCTAGACACTGAACCGGCTCTTTTTCCGAGCATTGTTTGCTGGCATTTAACAGGACTGAAAACAGGAAACCTGCCACACACACACACACACACACACACACACACACACATGCACAATAATGCACGTGATGGAGAACCAGAGGGATTGTGTAAAAGTGTTTTCACAATAACTGACATATCTAGGTCAGATTTAACATTCATTTGCACTGTTTTTAATTAATTTAATTTCCTATTGTGTCTTTGTTTTATTTTAGTATTTACCTGTAATGCAGGCATTTATAAACTTTTGATGTTTTTATAAAACCTCTTCTTTCACCTTCAAGTAACCCCTTGAGATTTTACGGTAACATGTTAATAATTAAGTAGCATTTTCCAAAGTAATCTAAAATGTGTTATGGATAAATAACTAATTTATTTTATTAATAAGCAATTTGGAATCAGTGACAGACAGCACAATCTTCCAGCTCTGATCATCACACTTTATTAGATTCATAACAGTTTGGGATAAAAATAAACGTGAGTGTGCTGCAATCTGAGCATAAAACACATAACATCCACAAACTCGAGTCAGGGATGTTTTTGATTGAAACACACTTGATGAGCACCAGGGGGCGACACAGACACACTCACTTTACAATCTGACCTTTACTATGTTTCATGCTGTTTCTGGTAGTTTGCATTGATTTAATTACTAGTTTAAAGCTTCTTTTGCTAGTTTTATCTATAATTGGCTTTCCGTTCGTACAAAAACGTTTCTTAAAGGTCTACACATTTTATTATAAGCACAAATTTGAATGTAACTCAAACTAAAAACGTATTGCCATGAGTATAAAGGTTGCAAAAAAATATTTCAGATGCAAGGAGAATGAATATCAAAATGTAATCAGGTTGTGAGAACGCTCCATAATCATTAGGATGTTTTAGTCCTAACATTTAGAAACGGTGAGAGAACGTTCCCAGTTCGGCCGCTGGTTTAAAAGGGTTTTAGGGAGTCTTACTCGATAGTTTTTCAGGTTGTTTGCACATAAAAGCATCCTAAATCTCATGCTTTTGAACCTGGCTTCATGAATGAAGTGAGTTTGGCGCAGGTTTATCTGCAGACGCGGGATCATCAGCTGGTAAAGTGCTGGGTTCACCTGAAGACACTAATTACAGAAGGTTTTCTCTGTCCTCAAACGAGCCGGATGGCGTTCCTGGAGCAGATGGGAGTTACCTGAGGCTGATTCCTGAGCTGATCCTCACACATTCCCTCATCTGTTCACAGCCTTGAGAGATGTTGAGATACTGAGAGCACCACTTAACGTTCCTCGAGTGTGAGGCCGAGGACGAGGACAGACGCTTCAAAACGTCAAACAGGCCGAGTTCAGGCAAAACATGAGGCTCAGTTTGATCTCTTACTTTCCTTCTACTGCGGTAAATCATGCAAAGAGTTCAATCTGAGCTCTACAGTCTGTAGTCGTGGATTTTTAACATTCAATGGCTCTGACTTTCCCACATTCCACTGCAAATGTTTATAAAGCTGCAAGAAAGCTGTATGTTGTGTGTGTTTATAGTTGAGCACCTACATTCTCATTCTCAGACACTAACATGTATTAAGAACGTTTCTTCTTGGTTATGTGGACGTTAAAGGAACGTTTCATTCTATCGTTTTGAAAACTTTCTGAGAACGTTACATTTGAATGTTCTCTCAAAGTTCCAAACACCCTTTTCTTTTTTTTTAAGAACTTTTTTTTGTTTGTTTATTGAGAACGTTAGGAGAACATTCAATTTTTTAAGTAAAAAATTAAAAAACGTCACATTTATTCACAAGTTTATTAAACGTCCCTTTTTTTAATGCATTAAGAATATTTCTTCTTGATTATACAAAAGTTAGAGGATCATTTTTTAAAATGTTATAAGAATGTTACATTTCAGCATTCTCTTAACATTTAAAACAATTTTTATTTTTTTCTTGGTTATGCAAACGTTAGCAAAACACTCCATTTTTATATATTTTATATATTTCTGAATGTTTTCAAAATGCTTTTTTTTTTTTATGCCTTAAGAAAGTTTCTTCTTGGTTATACGAACTATTCTTCTATTATTGTTCTATTATTCAAATCTAATGATTTTACTGAAAAACACTATTCATCATAGTTCTGATATCATACAAATTAAGGAAGATCTGAGAACATTGTGCTAAGAATTTACAAGAATATACAGTATTTTTACAGTACTTTTTATCCAAAGCAGCTTATAAAAGAAGAGCATTTTTTTTAAATATACAATGCCAGATTTATAAGACACATAGATTAGGAAGCAAGATAAAGAAGATGCAAAGTGCAATTGTGTTGTTGTTTTGCATGCACTGCAAGTTTATTTGATTTCACCAGCATCTTTTTCCAGTTTTTGCAACTTAAAGACCAGTCAAGAGCTCTGATGCATCGTGGTCTCTGAGTCCCAGTGTGTGGATCAAATCTCTCTGAACTGTGAAGTGTTTATAGAGAAACCAGCAACAGACTGACTTCCATACAGCGACGTGAAGCAGCTCAGAGTCCCGCCGGAGACAGGAAAACAGCAGCACTCTTTCCCATGAAGAGAGTGATTGATGTGATGTTTGTCGTGTGAATGTTTAGCCTTCAGAGAGAGATTTTACAAGAGAAATGAAGATCACTATCAGGGTTCGGTCTACTCTTCAGCTGATTGAGTTCTTCACATAATCTTCCGTTCTCCTTCAGCCCTCGAAACACAAGAAGACGGCGGTTGTTTTTCTCTGTTCAGGAGTTTTTCCGCTTGCACAATCTCCTGGCACACATGGCCCTGCGCTGGGGGTAAACGCCTGAGATTTATGGGTGAATGTTTCAATTAAAACTCTGCTTGACAATGAGAAACCACATCACTGCACGGCTTTCATTCCCAGACCAAATAACAATAATTCACCTGAAGAAATCATGATAAATGGAGCTTGCATTGCCTTTGGATTTGTTCACAATAGCACACAGCTGCCTATGTTTGAAGTATGAGTACAGTATGTGCAGAAGATAACAAGATGACTCCAAGTGTGCTATATAACATGCAATAAGTGACTTTTGCATTCGTCTTCTAAATGCAAACGTAAATGTAAATAATCAGAGCTAACTGCATGGAATACTGTATCCCATCATGCAATGTCTATAAAGACAAGTCTCTGTTTTGTTAGTAATTTTTGCATATTTTTAGGCCTATTTAGTGCATGATAATATTAATAGATTTAAATTATAACATTTTGTTTACTGCAACATCATTGATGTCCTATTATGATTTTTGCTTATGGGTCTTATTTTTATATTTTATATTTGTTTTCATTTTAATTTAGTTTATTGTTTGTTTCTTATTTTGTCTAAATAGTTTTTAATCCGTTTTAGTTTATTTTGTTTTCCATTTTTAGTAACAAGAATGAGAAATGTACTTTAAAAAATAAAATTTGCATAAATAAAATAATGTAATGTAAATTGTATTCATTTTATGCTTTACATAAATAAATACAAAATAAATTTAACTTATTTTATACTAATTTTATTTCAGAGAAACATTTCTCATTTTTTAGCTTAAATAAAAAGTATATAAAATAAAATGTCAAATTTTCATTTTCATTTAAATTTTATTTATTTTATGCTGTACATAAATATCACTTATTCTCCAATCATTTTATTTCAGCTACATTGCTCATTTTTGCTGAACTCAGTGATGTCATCAGCTCAGATCAGTTATAGTACTTTTGCAATCATTTGCAATCAAGTCGACAATTTCGGTGGATATTAAGTGTCCCTAACTAATCAAGCCAGAGGAACCAAACTCCATCGGTGACAGAATGGAGAAAAAACCTTGGGAGAAACCAGGCTCAGGGGTCAGGGGTCAGGGGTCAGGGGTCAGGGGTCAGTTCTCCTCTGACCAGACGAAACCAGCAGTTGCTGCAGCAAAGTCAGATTGTGCAGAGGACTCAACTGAGAAGACATTGTCCTCTGTTATTCCTCCACAGCAGGCTCCTGTGCTCTCTGACCCCATGACCTCTGACACAGAGATGGAAACTTGACCCTTGTCATCATCAGCGCAGAGGTCAGAGGTTGTTTGTGTGTGTGAGACGGATGTCTCTATCTGTGCCCTAACACGCTTGATAACCGGTCGTCTGTCAGGAGCAGGTGATGTGTCCGTGAGACGAGCTGATGGACGCTGGGACAGTGTGTGTGTGTGTGTGTGTGTGTGTGTGTGTGTGTGTGTGTGTGCAGAAGCGTCTCCTCTCAATGTGAAGTGCTGTTGGACTCACACTCAAATAGCTCACATCCTCAACTTATCTCAGTACAAGAGCTACAAAACTTCTGATGGAAACTCTAGGTTAAAAATTCTCTTCCTCTAGATCAGGTGATATGTACACCTGATCGTTACGTATATATAATAAATGTTTCTTGAGCAGTAAATCATCATATTATTCTGATTTCTGAAGATCATGTGACACTGAAGACTGGAGGAATGATGCTGAAAATACAGCGGAGCATCACAGAAATACATTACACAGATTCACAACAGCTATTTCAAATAGTAAAGATACTTCACAATATGACTGCGTTATTTTTTCTGATCTTATCTGATTGATCTGAGCTCATGCACCTCAGTTTTTAAGTGATTAAGGCATTATGTGTTGATAATTTTAGCAATGATCACTCAAAGACTTCAAAGATGCCTATGATCAATCAGTTTCTAAAAGCAAGCTGCATTTTCAGAGCAACAAAAAAAGCATTGTGTGACGAGGACAAGACCTGAGAACCTGTCATGATCAGACAGATCCTACAGGAATGAATGAACACACGAGTGAATGTCCAAGTGTGCGCTTCAGGGAATCTGACCTGAACTTCTTCTGAAAAAAAAAAAAGTTTAGAAAACACACTTCATGATGTTCATGTCATCATTCATCACTGCTGATGTTCACACCTAAACCAGAGACTCTCTGAGAACGCTCCAAAGTGACTTAAAAGTGATTTAAATAACAAAGATAATAAAATGTAAAAAAGAATAAATCCAACACGGTGTTTCTGAAGATAAAGGAAATGAAAAACAATAATCTACTGATAAAGAGACATTCGCCTGTATTTCTGCTGCGCTTTCGCTGCTTGTGATTGGCCGAGCTCCGCGTCAATCATCGGCGGGGGCGTGGCTCTGACGTCTCTCTCCCTGTAACGCGTGTTTGAGACTCAGTTTGAGTGTCAGTGATTCAGAGCCACGGACAGAGTCATCACAGTCACTGTAACTGCTTCACGAGCGCATTTCGCTCACTGGAATCCTGTGTCATTCCCAGCGAGGACCGTACAACTGAAAGTCTGTGGGAAGTTTGTTGAACACTGTGTTTTTCAAGAGTCTCGTTTTGGATTTATTTGGATTTGCGCGTCCGCACCTTTACGTTTGAGACTCTGTGAACTTCATCAAAGCGCGTCACAATGTGTCACCAGAGTTTGTTGTGGCTCTTCAGTGTGTTGGGCTTCTGCGCTCGGGCGCTCTTGGCTCGTGAGTGCGCACCGTGCGCGCTGCGCTCGTGCCCGGTCGTCAGCGCGCTCGAGTGTGGTTCGGCCCGGGTTCTGGCCCGTGACCCGTGCGGCTGCTGCGAGCAGTGCTCTCGGCTGGAGCTCGAGCTGTGCGGCGGACCGGACTGGACCCTGGGCTCCTGCGGATCCGGACTCACCTGCGCGGCGCTCAGCGGGACCGGACCGGCGCGCGCACCTGAGGCAGGTGTCTGCAGAGGTCAGTGACTCCATGACACTGAATGCATGTTTCCAAAGCATATACGACCACCCGTGACGATGAGGATGGTCGTGGGTCTTTTGCAGTGTTTGGAAATGTTTCTAAAGTTTGACTTCTAGTTGGCGCATCGCCTCGTGATTGAGTGATGTGGTCAGGTGATTCTGTACGGAGTTTGGTCACTGGGACAGTATGGTTAAGCAATATGTACCATCATATTGATTGATATGTACTGTAGCAAATCATACTACAAGAATGCCAGGCTAAAACCATGATATTCCCTTAATTACGTGTCCAAAATACTTTAGTATTGCCATTGAATGGGTCCAAAAAAATAAAAGCATGTTATTTGCCATAGTATATCCGAAATGCTATAATATTCCAATGGTACATGTCCCAAAAAACATGTTATTTGCTATAGTATGTCCAAAATGCAATGGTGCATGTCTAAAAACATGATATTGCCATAATTCATTGTTCAAAATACTAAAGGTGCATGTCCAGAATACTTAAATACTATAGTAGTCCCATAATATATGTCGGAAAACATGGTATTGCCATAGTTACTTTTCCAAAATACAAAAAAAATAATAATAATAATAAAATTAGTGGCAATGCCATATCCAGAAAATAATACCATGGTACTTTTGGTACTTTTTTGTTAGTTCACATTCATTTTGATTCCCATTTTTTTTACCATGAGGTTTGTAATCGAGAATCATCCAGTTTCTGATCTGAATAGCTCAGTTAATGTGAATCTAGGTTTAGCATTCGAGTCTGAACTCAGTGATTTAGTAATGATGCTGATGTAACTGCACGAGATGATTTGGCTCACGACTGACCGCAGTGTCCTGTGATTTGATCTCTGATGTGATGTTAGGCTCCGGTCCAAGAGTTTAGTCAGGAGAAGGTCATAACGGCAGGCTGGAGCTGGACTTTCTCCAGGTCTAAAACACTTGGATTGAGTGAAAACAGAAGTCGGTCTGTGGGAAGGTTCCGGAGCTCAATTAGCCCTCGTCTTCATCTTCCTCTTCCTCCTGTGGGGTCTGTGATTCATCCTTGATTGGCTTTTATTTACTGTGCAGTGTTGGGGTTAATTCTGCACAAATGATCCAGCTTAATGGATGCTGTGATTGAGTTTGTCTACGGGTGAACGTGCCTCGATCCTGAAATCAAGATCTGAGAGACAGAAATATAAAGTGATTTTATTGCTGGTGCTTTTCAGATTGTGGTAAATTTTCAGAGCGTGATCTTGGGAAATAATTGCAGATGTCGTTTGAGCATCTCCAAAAATCTGAAGTTAAGTAATGATTGTCATGTTCCACTGATTAACCAGCATCTCTTTAGCATAGTAATACATAATTCATGATTGTCATCACGTTAATTACCTCTCCCCACCATTAGCAAAGAAATAAATGAGGCTATTTATATTCAGGCATGGCTGGAGGCAACTGGAAGACAAAATGAAAAGAGCTTGTTGAATATTGTATATCGGTCTTTTTGGGGTACATCCATTTGTCATATGCTCTTGAAAATAGTTCTGGTCACTTATGGTTGCATGAAGAACCTTTAACATCCATACAACGTTTCCACTGCAAAAGCCGTTCATTACATTATTAAAATGTTCTTTAAACAGTTCTTCCAACACTCTTAAAAATAAAGGTCGCATTTGAGGTTTTCACAATAATGCCATAGAACAACCATCTTTTGTGAAAGAGGTTTTCTTATTAAAAACATTTTAATAATCTATATATATATATATATATATATATATATATATATATATATATATATATATATATATATATTCATAATATATATAATAAGTTTTTTTTCAACTAAAAAGAACCTTTTTTTATTTCATTTTATTTTAGAATAGAAAGGTTATATGGATGTTATTTTTGCCTTTTTTCTTAAGAGAGTTGATTTTATTGGTATACTGGCAATATTTTTGGATTTGTTGGACAAAAAAAGAATTATAATTTTCTGCAGTTTATTCTGTTTTATAAACAAAGCTTTAAATATGCTAATTAACTATCTCTACATCATCAATACTGCGTATTTAAAGCCACAGTGTGTTATTTCAACACGACTAGAGTCTCCAAACAGAATAATGACTGTTCACGAACAGGTTTCCCAAACACTGGTCCAGTGTGAATGCATCTTAACAGTTCAATCACTGTCAAACCAAACTCCGTTTAGTCTTCCTGACTTCTAGACGTCTCAGAGACTTCCTCTGAGCTCAGTCCCTGATGTCAGGACGCCAAGAAAAACTGTCTCTGTTTGCCTTTTTATACAGATAAAATATCAGCTTCCCACATTTGACCTGTAACTAGCAAAAGAGAAACCAAGCTAGTTAGAAGGATGCTAAATGTTTACCATCAAGCCCTTGAAAGTGATTAAACTAGTTATCTTTAGTTGACTTTAGATAGCGACACCAGACCAGACTGTTTTTATTACAGACTAATCTGCATTCAACAAGTACGTTTCTGGGGGAATCATAGTACTGGCATAGTACCATGTCAAGAAGACCTTTGATAATACCATTTATTAGTGAAAAAACCTTGACACTTAATTGGATTCTCATTTTGTTATTTTAATTTCCATTTTGTATTAAAAAAAATACTTTTTCAAAATACTCTTGTATTGCCCTCAAAATAACTCCTGTGTTGTCATGGTACAACTCCAAAAAAGATGGTATCCGCCCCAAAATACTATAGTGTTGCCATGGTGCATGTCCAAAAACATGGTATATGTCCCAAAAAAATATGTATATATGTATATAGTATATGTTTGGTAAACCTGTGCAGATAAACACAAACCGCTCTCTGATCAGTAGGCGTCCGTGAACAGATGTGTCTCGTGGACGCCAGTGTTCAGGGTCGTGTGAAAATATGAAAATATCCTCGCAGGAAGTATTCAAATGGAAAAGACGTTGGCTGAGCGGATCATTCTGAGGTGACAGGAAATAATAGGGAAAGTTTTGGCAGGGTGTCCAACGGCTGGTTTGAAAAGCCTGTTTGTGATGGAGCTGTCTGTGTGAGAAGAACCGCGACACGGGCTTCCCCAAACGGGACGTTTCTGTGCCAAGTGCACCAATATTTGGCTGCTTTGGTTTCAGTGCTCAGTCATGTCTAAGAATGAGGTTACTGTACTTGCCGTTTTGGGCCTCATAATAAATAAAAAATTGTTATACCTCAATTGACAGTGAGCTCAGTCGACGACAGTGAGATCAATAGGAAAGTTGATTTCCACATCTACTCTCTCTGTAGGTCTGTTTTTATTTCTCCTCAATACTAGATAGAAATCTCTACCCCAAAATACTATAGCGTCGCCACGGTGCACGTCCAAAAGCATGGCATTGCCCCAAAATACTATAGCGTCGCCACGGTGCATGTCGAAAAGCATTGCATTGCCCCCAAAATACTATAGCGTCTCCACGGTGCATGTCCAAAAGCATGGCATTGCCCCCAAAATACTATAGCGTCTTCACGGTGCATGTCCAAAAGCATGGCATTGCCCCCAAAATACTATAGCGTCGCCACGGTGCATGTCGAAAAGCATTGCATTGCCCCCAAAATACTATAGCGTCTCCACGGTGCATGTCCAAAAGCATCGCATTGCCCCCAAAATACTATAGCGTCGCCACGGTGCATGTCCAAAAGCATGGCATTGACCCCAAAATACTATAGCGTCTCCACGGTGCATGTCCAAAAGCATCGCATTGCCCCCAAAATACTATAGCGTCTCCACGGTGCATGTCCAAAAGCATGGCATTGACCCCAAAATACTATAGCGTCTCCACGGTGCATGTCCAAAAGCATGGCATTGCCCCCAAAATACTATAGCGTCGCCACGGTGCATGTCCAAAAGCATGGCATTGCCCCCAAAATACTATAGCGTCGCCACGGTGCATGTCCAAAAGCATGGCATTGCCCCCCAAAATACTATAGCGTCGCCACGGTGCATGTCCAAAAGCATGGCATTGCCCCCAAAATACTATAGCGTCGTCATGGTGCATGTCCGAAAGCATCGCATTGCCCCCAAAATACTATAGCGTCGCCGACGGTGCATGTCCAAAAGCATGGCATTGCCCTCAAAATACTATAGCGTCGTCATGGTGCATGTCTGAAAGCATCGCATTGCCCCCAAAATACTATAGCGTCTTCACGGTGCATGTCCAAAAGCATCGCATTGCCCCCAAAATACTATAGCGTCTTCACGGTGCATGTCCAAAAGCATCGCATTGCCCCCAAAATACTATAGCGTCTTCACGGTGCATGTCCAAAAGCATGGCATTGCCCCCCAAATACTATAGCGTCTTCACGGTGCATGTCCAAAAGCATCGCATTGCCCCCAAAATACTATAGCGTCTCCACGGTGCATGTCCAAAGCATCGCATTGCCCCCAAAATACTAGAGCGTCGCCACGGTGCATGTCCAAAAGCATGGCATTGCCCCAAAATACTAGAGCGTCGCCACGGTGCATGTCCAAAAGCATGGCATTGCCCCAAAATACTACTATGCGCTCGTCAAATCGTGCATGTCTGACCAAGCATCGCATTGCCCCCAAAATACTATAGCGTCTTCACGGTGCATGTCCAAAAGCATCGCATTGCCCCAAATACTATAGCGTCTTCACGGTGCATGTCCAAAAGCATCGCATTGCCCCAAAATACTATAGCGTCTTCACGGTGCATGTCCAAAAGCATGGCATTGCCCCCAAAATACTATAGCGTCTTCACGGTGCATGTCCAAAAGCATCGCATTGCCCCCAAATACTATAGCGTCTCCACGGTGCATGTCCAAAAGCATCGCATTGCCCCCAAAATACTATACCAGCGTCCGCAAAGGTGCATAATTCCAAAAGCATGGCATTGCCCCCAAAATACTATAGCGTCTCCACGGTGCATGTCCAAAAGCATGGATTGCCCCCCAAAATACTATAGCGTCTCCACGGTGCATGTCCAAAAGCATGGCCAATTGCCCCCAAAATACTATAGCGTCTCCACGGTGCATGGCCAAAAGCATGGCATTGCCCCCAAAATACTATAGCGTCTCCACGGTGATGTCCAAAAGCATGGCATTGCCCCCAAAAATCCTATAACGCGTCGCCACGGTGCATGTCCAAAAGCATGGCATTGCCCCAAAATACTATACCGCGTCATCCAACGGTGCACCTGTCCAAAAGCATGGCATTGCCCCCAAAATACTATAGCGTCTCCACGGTGCATGTCCAAAAGCATGGCATTGCCCCCAAAATGCTATAGCGTCTCCACGGTGCATGTCAAAAAGCATGGCATTGCCCCCAAAATACTATA